>NW_026736334.1:0-74199 GCF_949786415.1 Peromyscus eremicus | reverse complement strand
TTCCTATGTGGTCCAAACAGTGAGCTTGCTCCGAACAAAGAAGTGTGCTTCCTACACACACGGGCCATATCTAGTTCAACTCTGCTTAGGAAACTGACAAGAACAGTATCTTCTCTTCAGTCCAATACACTGTACTTGCTAGGAACAGACGCGAGTGCTATTTGCACTGTGTATGGCAATGGGAGCTCAATAGTGACTTTCCTTACCAGAAAACAACTCTTGCTCGTAGGACCAAAAACTGCATGTGATTCAACTCCATTTAGGACTGGGAAACAAACGCTAGCTCGCCTTACAAGAAACACACTCTGCCTTTGAGAAAAGAGAACTCTTCTACTCTACTGTGTTTCCTATGGGTCTGAACAGTGAGTTTGTTCAGAACAAAAGAACTGTGCTTCCTACACACACGGGCCATATCTAGTTCAACTCTGCTTAGTAAACTGACAAGAACAGTAGCTCCTCTTCAGTCCAATACACTGTACTGGCTGGGAACAGACGCGAGTGCTATTTTCCCTGTGTATGGCAATGGGAGCGCAATAGTGACTCTTCTTACCAGAAAACAACTCTTGCTCGTAGGACCAGAAACTGCATGTGACTCAACTCCATTTAGGACTGGTAAACAAACGCTAGCTCGCCTTACAAGAAACACACTCTGCTTTTGAGAAAAGAGCACTCTTCTACTCTACTGTGTTTCCTATAGGCCAGAACAGTGAGCTGGCTCAGAACAAAAGAACTGTGCTTCCTACACACACGGGCCATATCTAGTTCAACTCTGCTTAGGAAACTGACAAGAACAGTATCTCCTCTTCTGTCCAATACACTGTACTTGCTGGGAACAGAAGCAAGTGCTATTTGCACTGTATATGGCAATGGAAGTGCAATAGTGACTCTTCTTACCAGAAAACAACTCTTGCTCGTAGGACCAGAAAATGCATGTGATTAAACTCCATTTAGGACTGGGAAACAAACGCTAGCTCGCCTTACAAGAAACACACTCTGCTTTTGAGAAAAGAGCACTCTTCTTCTCTACTGTGTTTCTATAGAGCTGAAACAGTGAGCTTGCTCAGAACAAAAGAACTGTGCTTCCTAAACACACGGGCCATATCTAGTTCAACTCTGCTTAGGAAACTGACAAGAACAGTAGCTCCTCCTCAGTCCAATACAATGTACTTGCTGGGAACATATGGGAGTGCTATTTGCACTGTGCATGGCAAAGGGAGCGCAATAGTAACTTTCCTTACCAGAAAACAACTCTTGCTCATAGAACCAAAAACTGCATGTGATTCAACTCCATTAAGGACTGGGAAACAAACTCTAGCTCGCCTTACAAGAAACACACTCTGCTTCTGAGAAAAGAGCACTCTTCTACTCTGCTGTGTTTCCTATAGGGCCAGAATAGTGAGCTTGCTCAGAACAAAAGAACTGTGCTTCCTACACACAGGGGCCATATCTAGTTTAACTGTGCTTAAGAAACTGACAAGAACAGTGGCTCCCCTTCAGTCCAATACACTGTACTTGCTGGGAACAGACGCGAGTGCTATTTGCACTGAGTATGGCAATGGGAGCGCAATAGTGACTCTTCTTACCAGAAAACTACTCTTTCTCTTAGGACCAGAAACTGCATGGGATTCATTCCATTTCTGACTGGGAAACAAACACTAGCTCGCCAAACAAGAAACACACTCTGCTTTTGAGAAAAGAGCACTCTTCTAATTTACTGTGTTTCCTATGGGGTCCGAACAGTGAGCTTGCTCAGAACAAAAGAACTGTGATTCCTACACTCACGGGCCATATCTAGTTCAACTCTGCTTAGGGGACCTGACAAGAACAGTAGATCCTCTTCAGTCAAATACACTGTACTTGCTGGGAACAGACGTGAGTGCTATTTGCATTGTGTATGGCAATGGGAGCGCAATAGTGACTTTCCCTTACCAGAAAACAACTCTAGCTCGTAGGACCAAAAACTGCATGTGATTCAACTCCATTTAGGACTTGGAAACAAACGCTAGCTCGACTTACAAGAAACACACTCTGCTTTTGAGAAAAGAGCACTCTTCTACTCTTCTGTGTTTCCTATAGGCCATTAGAGTGAGCTTGCCTCAGAACAAAAGAACTGTGCTTCCTACACACACGGCCATATCTAGTTCAATTCTGCTTAGGAAACTGACAAGAACAGTAAATCCTCTTCAGTCCAATACACTGTACTTGCTGGGAACAGACCTGAGTGCTATTTCCCTGTGTATGGCATTGGGAGCACAATAGTGACTCTTCCTACCAGAAAACAACTCTTGCTCGTAGGACCAGAAACTGCATGTGATTCAACTCCATTTAGGACTGGGAAAACAAACGCTAGCTCGCCTTACAAGAAACACACTCTGCTTTTGAGAAAAGAGCACTCTTCTACTCTACTGTGTTTCCTGTAGGGCCAGAACAATGAGCTTGCTCAGAACAAAAGAACTGTGCTTCCTACACACGGGCCATATCTAGTTCAACTCTGCTTAGGAAACTGACAAGAGCAGTAGCTCCTCTTCAGTCCAATACACTGTATTTGCTGGGAACACAGGCGAGTGCTATTTGCACTGTGAATGGCAATGGGGGCGCAATAGTGACTTTCCTTACCAGAAAACAACTCTTGCTCGTAGGACCAAAAACTGCATGTGATTCAACACTATTTAGGACTGGGAAACAAACTCTAGCTCGCCAAACAAGAAACACACTCTGCTTTTGAGAAAAGAGCACACTTCTTCTCTACTGTGTTTCCTATGGGGTCCGAACAGTGAGCTTGCTCAGAACAAAAGAACTGTGCTTCCTACACACACGGGCCATATCTAGTTCAATTCTGCTTAGGAAACTGACAAGAACAGTAGATCCTCTTCAGTCCAATACACTGTACTTGCTGGAAACATACGCCAGGGCAATTTGCACTGTGTATGACAATGGGAGCTCAATAGTGACTCTTCTTACCAGAAAACAACTCTTGTTCTTGGAACCAGAAACTGCATGTGATTCAACTCCATTTAGGACTGGGAAACAAACACTAGCTCGCCTTACAAGAAACACACTCTGCTTTTGAGAAAAGAGCACTCTTCTACTCTACTGTGTTTCCTATGGGGTCCGAACAGTGAGCTTGCTCAGAACAAAAGAACTGTGCTTCCTACACACACGGGCCATATCTAGTTCAATTCTGCTTAGGAAACTGACAAGAACAGTAGATCCTCTTCAGTCCAATACACTGTACTTGCTGGAAACATACGCCAGGGCAATTTGCACTGTGTATGACAATGGGAGCTCAATAGTGACTCTTCTTACCAGAAAACAACTCTTGTTCTTGGAACCAGAAACTGCATGTGATTCAACTCCATTTAGGACTGGGAAACAAACACTAGCTCGCCTTACAAGAAACACACTCTGCTTTTGAGAAAAGAGCACTCTTCTACTCTACTGTGTTTCCTATGGGGTCCGAACAGTGAGCTTGCTCAGAACAAAAGAACTGTGCTTCCTACACACACGGGCCATATCTAGTTCAACTCTGCTAAGGAAACTGACAAGAAGAGTAGCTCCTCTTCAGTCCAATACACTGTACATGCTGGGAACAGACGCCAGTGCTATTTGCCCTGTATATGACAATGCGAGCGCAATAGTGACTTTTCTTACCAGAAAAAAACTCTTGCTCATAGGATTAGAAACTGCATGGGATTCAACTCCATTTAGGACTGGGAAACAACGCTAGCTTGCCTTACAAGAAACACACTCTGCTTTTGAGAAAAGAGCACTCTTCTACTCTACTGTTTTTCCTATAAGGCCAGAACAGTGAGCTTGCTCAGAACAAAAGAACTGTGCTTTCTACACACACGGGCCATGTTTCCTTGAATTCTGCTTACGAACATGACAAGAACAGTAGAACCTCTTCTGTCCAATACACTGTACATGCTGGGAACAGATGCCAGTGCTATTTGCCCTGTGTATGACAATGGGAGCGCAATAGGGACTCTTCATACTAGAAAACAAACTCTTGCTCGTAGGACCCGAAACTGCATGTGATTCAACTCCATTTAGGACTGGGAAAATAACGCTAGCTCGCCTTACAAGAAACACACTCTGCTTTTTAGAAAAGAGCACTCTTCTACTCTACTGTGTTTTCTATGGGGTCCGAACAGTTAGCTTGCTCAGAACAAAACAACTGTGCTTCCTACACACACGGCCCATATCTAGTTCAACTCTGCTTAGGAAACTGACAAGAACAGTAGCTCCTCTTCAGTCCAATACACTGTACTTGCTGGGAACAGACGAGAGTGCTATTTGCACTGTGTATGGCAATGGGAGCGCAATAGTGACTTTCCTTACCAGAAAACAGCTCTTGTTCGTAGGACCAAAAACTGCATGTGATTCAACTCCATTTGGGACTGCGAAACAAACGCTAGCTCGCCTTACAAGAAACACACTCTGCTTTTGAGAAAAGAGCACTCATCTACTCTACTCGTGTTTCCTATGGGGTCCGAACAGTGAGCTTGCTCAGAACAAAAGAACTGTGCTTCCTACACACACTGGCCATATCTACTTCAACGTCTGCTTAGGAAACCTGTCAAGAACAGTAGCTCCTCTTCAGTCCAATACACTGTACTTGCTGGAACAGACGCGAGTGCTATTTTTCAATGTGTATGGCAATGGGAGCGCAAAAGTGACTCTTCTTACCAGAAAACAACACTTGCTCATAGGACCAGAAACTTCATGGGATTCAACTCAATTTCTGACTGGGAAACAAACACTAGCTCGCCTTACAAGAAACACACTCTGCTTTTGAGAAAAGAGCACTCTTCTACTCTACTGTGTTTCCTATGGGTCCGAAATGTGAGCTTGTTCAGAACAAAAGAACTGTGCTTCCTACACACACGGGCCATATCTAGTTCAATTCTGCTTAGGAAAATGACAAGAACAGTAGCTCCTCTTCAGTCCAATACACTGTACTTGCTGGGAACAGACGCGAGTGCTATTTGCACTGTGTATGGCAATGGGAGCCCAATAGTGACTTTCCTTACCAGAAAACAACTCTAGCTCGTAGGACCAAAAACTGCATGTGATTCAACTCCATTTAGGACTGGGAAACAAACGCTAGCTCGTCTTAGAAGAAACACACTCTGCTTTTGAGAAAAGAGCACTCTTCTACTCTACTGTGTTACCTATAGGCCAGAAGAGTGAGCTTGCTCAGAACAAAAGAACTGTGCTTCCTACGCACACGGCCATATCTAGTTCAATTCTGCTTAGGAAACTGACAAGAACTGTAGATCCTCTTCAGTCCAATACACTGTGCTTGCTGGGAAGAGACCTGAGTGCTATTTCCCTGTGTATGGCATTGGGAGCACAATAGTGACTCTTCCTACCAGAAAACAACTCTTGCTCGTAGGACCAAAAACTGCATGTGATTCAACTCCATTTAGGACTGGGGAAACAAACGCTAGCTCGCCTTACAAGAAACACACTCTGCTTTTGAGAAAAGAGCACTCTTCTACTCTAGTGTGTTTCCTATAGGGCCAGAATAGTGAGCTTTCTTAGAACAAAAGAACTGTGTTTCCTACACACACGGGCCATATCTAGTTTAACTGTGCGTAGGAAAACTGACAAGAACAGTAGCTCCTCTTCAGTCCAATACACTGTACTTGCTGGGAACAGAGGAGAGTGCTATTTGCACTGTGTATGACAATGGGAGCCCAATAGTGACTCTTCTTACCACAAAACAACTCTTGCTCGTAGGACCCGAAATTGCATGGGATTCAACTCCATTTAGGACTGGGAAACAAACTCTAGCTCGCCAAACAAGAAACACACTCTGCTTTTGATAAAAGAGCACACTTCTTCTCTACTGTGTTTCCTATGGGGTCCGAACAGTGAGCTTGCCTCAGAACAAAAGAACTTTGCTTCCTACCACACACGGGCCATATCTAGTTCAATTCTGCTTAGGAAACTGACAAGAACAGTAGATCCTCTTCAGTCCAATACACTGTACTTGCTGGGGACAGACGCCAGTGCTATTTGCACTGTGTATGGCAATGGGAGCGCAATAGTGACTCTTCTTACCAGAAAAACAACTCTTGTTCTTGGAACCAGAAATTGCATGTGATTCAACTCCATTTAGGACTGGGAAAGAAACACTAGCTCGCCTTACAAGAAACACACTCTGCTTTTGAGAAAAGAGCACACTTCTTCTCTACTGTGTTTCCTATTGGGTCCGAACAGTGAGCTTGCTCAGAACAAAAGAACTTTGCTCTCCTACACACACGGGCCATATCTAGTTCAATTCTGCTTAGGAAACTGACAAGAACAGTATCTCCTCTTCTGTCCAATACACTGTACATGCTGGAACAGACAGAAGTGAGTGCTATTTGCACTGTGTATGGCAATGGGAGCGCAATAGTGACTTCCTTACCAGAAACAACTCTTGATTGTAGGACCAGAAGCTGCATGTGATTCAACTCCATTTAGGACTGGGAAACAAATGCTAGCTCACCTTAGAAGAAACACACTCTGCTTTTGAGAAAAGAGCACTCATCTACTCTACTTTGTTTCCTATAGGCCAGAAGAGTGAGCTTGCTCAGAACAAAAGAACTGTGCTTCCTACACACACGGGCCATATCTAGTTCAACTCTGCTTAGGAAACTGACAAGAACAGTAAATCCTCTTCAGTCCAATACACTGTACTTGCTGGGAACAGACGCCAGGGCTATTTGCACTGTGTATGACAATGGGAGCACAATAGTGACTCTTCTTACCAGAAAACAACTCTTGCTGGTAGGACCAGAAACTGCATGTGATTCCACTCCGTTTAGGACTGGGAAACAAACGTTAGCTCGCCTTACAAGAAACACACTCTGCTTTTGAGAAAAGAGCACTCTTCTAATCTACTGTTTTTCCTATAGGGCCAGAACAGTGAGCTTGCTCAGAATCAAAGAACTGTGCTTCCTACACACACGGGCCATATCAAGTTCAACTCCGCTTAAGAAACTGACAAGAACAGTAGATCCTCTTCAGTCCAGTACACTGTACATCCTGGGAACAGACGCGAGTGCTATTTGCACTGTGTAGGGCAATAGGAGCTCAATAGTGACTTTCCCTACCAGAAAACAACTCTTGCTCGTAGGACCAAAAACTGCATGTGATTCAACTCCATTTAGAACTGGGAAACAAATGCTAGCTCGCCTTACAATAAACACACTCGGCTTTTGAAAAAAGAGCACTCTTCTACTCTACTGTGTTTCCTATAGGGCCAGAATAGTGAGCTTGCTCAGAACAAAAGAACTGTGCTTCCTACACACAAGGGCCATATCTAGTTCAACTCTCATTAAGAAACTGACAAGAACAGTAGCTCCTCTTCAGTCCAATACACTGTACTTGCTGGGAACAGACGCGAGTTCTATTTTCACTGTGCATAGAAAGGGAGCACAATAGTGACTCTTCTTACCAGAAAACGACTCTTGCTCGTAGGACCAGAAACTGCATGGGATTCAACTCCATTTAGAACTGGGAAACAAACGCTAGCTCGCCTTACAAGAAACACACTCTGCTTTTGAGAAAAGAGCACTCTTCTACTCTACTGTGTTTCCTATGGAGACCGAACAGTGAGCTTGCTCTGAACAAAAGAACTGTGCTTTCTACACACACTGGCCTTATCTAGTTCAACTCTGCTTAGGAAACTGACAAGAACAGTAGCTCCTCTTCAGTCCAATACACTGTACTTGCCTGGAACAGACGCGAGTGCTATTTTCACTGTGTATGGCAATGGGAGCGCAAAAGTGACTCTTCTTACCAGAAAACAACTCTTGTTCATAGGACCAAAAATTGCATGGGATTCAACTCCATTTCTGACTAGGAAACAAACACTAGCTCACCTTACAAGAAACACACTCTGCTTTTGAGAAAAGAGCACTCATCTACTCTACTGTGTTTCCTATGGAGACCAAACAGTGAGCTTGCTCAGAACAAAAGAACTGTGCTTCCTACACACATGGCCATATCTAGTTCAATTCTGCTTAGGAAACTGACAAGAACAGTAGATCCTCTACAGTCCAATACACTGTATTTGCTGGGAACAGAGGGGAGTGCTATTTGCACTGTGTATGGCAATGGGAGCGCAATAGGGACTCTTCTTTCCAGAAAACAATTGTTGCTCATAGGATCAGAAACTGCATGTGATTCAACTCCATTTAGGACTGGGAAACAAACGCTAGCTCGCCTTACAAGAAACACACTCTGCTTTTGAGAAAAGAGCACTCTTCTACTCTACTGTTTTTCCTATAGGCCAGAAGAGTGAGCTTGCTCAGAACAAAAGAACTGTGCTTCCTACAAACACGGGCCATATCTAGTTCAACTCTGCTTAGGAAACTGACAAGAACAGTAGCTCCTCTTCAGTCCAATACACTGTACTTGCTGGGAACAGACGCCAGTGCTATTTGCACTGTGTATGGCAATGGGAGCGCAATAGTTACTCTTCTTTCCAGAAAACAACTCTTGCTCGTGGGACCAAAAACTGCATGTGATTCAACTCCATTTAGGACTGGGAAACAAACGCTAGCTCGCCTTACAAGAAACACACTCTGCTTTTGAGAAAAGAGCACTCTTCTACTCAACTGTGTTTCTTATGGGGTCCGAAATGTGAGCTTGTTCAGAACAAAAGAACTGTGTTTCCTACACACACAGGCCATATCTAGTTCAATTCTGCTTAGGAAAATGACAAGAACAGTATCTCCTCTTCAGTCCCATACACTGTACTTGCTGGGAACATACGCGAGTGCTATTTGCACTGTGTATGGCAATGGGAGCGCAATAGTGACTTTCCTTACCAGAAAACAACTCTAGCTCGTAGGACCAAAAACTGCATGTGATTCAACTCCATTTAGGACTGGGAAACAAACGCTAGCTCGATTTACAAGAAACACACTCTGCTTTTGAAAAAAGAGCACTCTTCTACTCTACTGTGTTACCTATAGTCCAGAAGAGTGAGCTTGCTCAGAACAAAAGAACTGTGCTTCCTACACACAAGGCCATATCTAGTTCAATTCTGCTTAGTAAACTGACAAGAACTGTAGATCCTCTTCAGTCCAATACACTGCACTTGCTGGGAACAGACCTGAGTGCTATTTCCCTGTGTATGGCATTGGGAGCACAATAGTGACTCTTCCTACCAGAAAACAACTCTTGCTCGTAGGACCAGAAACTGCATTTGATTCAACTCCATTTAGGACTGGGAAACAAACGCTAGCTTGCCTTACAAGAAACACACTCTGCTTTTGAGAAAAGAGCACTCTTGTACTCTACTGTGTTTCCTATAGGGCCAGAACAGTGAGCTTGCTCAGAACAAATGAACTGTGCTTCTTACACACATGGGCAATATCTAGTTCAACTCTGCTTAGGAAACTGACGAGAACAGTAGCTCCTCTTCAGTCCAATACACTGTACTTGCTGGGAACAGACGTGAGTGCTATTTGCACTGTGTATGGAAATGGGAGCTCAATAGTGACGTTCCTTACCAGAAAACAACTCCTGCTCGTTGGACCATAAACTGCATGTGAATCAACTCCATTTAGGACTGGGAAACAAACGGTAGCTCACCTTACAAGAAACACACTCTGCTTTTGAGAAAAGAGCACTCTTCTACTCTGCTGTGTTTCCTATAGGGGCAGTACAGTGAGCTTGCTCAGAACAAAAGAACTGTGCTTCCTACACACACAGGCCATATCTAGTTCAATTATGCTTAGGAAACTGATAAGAACAGTAGCTCCTCTTCAGTCCAATACACTGTACTTGCTGGGAGCAGACACGAGTGCTATTTGCACTGTGTATGAAAATGGGAGCACAATAGTGACTCTTCTTACCAGAAAACAACTCCTGCTCGTAGGACCAGAAACTGCATGTGATTCAACTCCATTTAGGACTGGGAAACAAACGTAGCTTGCCTTACAAGAAACACACTCTGCTTTTGAGAAACGAGCACTCTTCTACTCTACTGTGTTTCCGATGGGGTCCGAACAGTGAGCTTGCTCAGAACAAAAGAATTGTGCTTCCTACACGCACGGGCCATATCTAGTTCAATTCTTCTTAGGAAACTGACAAGAACAGTAGATCCTCTTCAGTCCAATACACTGTACTTGCTGGGAACAGACGCCAGTGCTGTTTGCACTGTGTATGACAATGGGAGCGCAATAGTGACTCTTCTTACCACAAAACATCTCTTGCCCGTAGGACCAGAAACTGCATGTGATTCAACCTCATTTAGGACTGGGAATCAAAGGCTAGCTCGCCTTACAAGAAACACACTCTGCTTTTGAGAAAAGAGCACTCTTCTACTCTACTGTGTTTTCTATAGGGCCAGAACAGTGAGCTTGGTCAGAACAAAAGAAATGTGCTTCATACACATACGGGCCATATGTAGTTCAATTCTGCTTAGGAAACTGACAAGAACAGTAGATCCTCTTCAGTCCAATACACTGTACATGCTGGGAACAGACGCCAGTGCTATTTGCCCTGTGTATGACAATGGGAGCGCAGTAGTGATTCTTCTCACCAGAAAACAACTCTTGCTCGTAGGAACAGAAACTGCATGTGATTCAACTCCATTTAGGACTGGGAAACAAACACTAGCTCGTCTTACAAAAAACACACTCTGCTTTTGAGAAAAGATCACTCTTCTACTCTACTGTGTTTCCTATAGGGCCAGAACACTGAGCTTGCTCAGAACAAAGGAACTGTGCTTCCTACACACACGGGCCTTATATAGTTCAATTCTGCTTAGGAAACTGACAAGAACAGTATCTTCTCTTCAGTCCAATACACTGTACTTGCTGGGAACAGATGCGAGTGCTATTTGCACTGTGTTTGGCAATGGGAGCGCAATATTGACTTTCCTTACCAGAAAACAACTCTTGCTCGTAGGACCAAAAACTGCATGTGATTCAACTCCATTTAGGACTGGGAAACAAACGCTAGCTCGCCTTACAAGAAACCCACTCTGCTTTTGAAAAAAGAGCACTCTTCTACTCTACTGTGTTTCCTATAGGGCCAGTACAGTGAGCTTGCTCAGAACAACAGAACTGTGCTTCCTACACACACGGGCCATATCTAGTTCAATTCTGCTTAGGAAAATGACAAGAACAGTAGATCCTCTTCAGTCCAATACACTGTAATTGCTGGGAACAGACGCCAGTGCTATTTGCACTGTGTATGACAATGGGAGCACAAGAGTCTCTCTTCTTACCAGAAAACAACTCTTGCTCGTAGGACAAGAAACTGCATGTGATTCAACTCCATTTAGGACTGGAAAACAAACGCGAGCTCACCTTACAAGAAACACATTCTGCTTTTGAGAAAATAACACTCTTCTACTCTACTGTGTTTCCTGTAGGGCCAGAACAGTGAGCTTGCTCAGAACAAAAGAACTGTGCTTCCTACACACACAGGCCATATCTAGTTCAACTCTGCTTAGGAAACTGACAAGAACAGTAGCTCCCCTTCAGTCCAATACACTGTACTTGCTGGGAACAGATTCGAGGGCTATTTGCACTGTGTACGGCAATGGGAGCACAATAGTGACTCTTCTTACCAGAAAACAACTCTAGCTCGTAGGACCAGAAACTGCATGTGATTCAACTCCACTTAGGACTAGGAAACAAACACTAGCTCACCTTACAAGAAACACACTCTGCTTTTGAGAAAAGAGCACTCATCTACTCTACTGTGTTTCCTATGGAGACCAAACAGTGAGCTTGCTCAGAACAAAAGAACTGTGCTTCCTACACACATGGCCATATCTAGTTCAATTCTGCTTAGGAAACTGACAAGAACAGTAGATCCTCTACAGTCCAATACACTGTATTTGCTGGGAACAGAGGGGAGTGCTATTTGCACTGTGTATGGCAACGGGAGCGCAATAGGGACTCTTCTTTCCAGAAAACAATTGTTGCTCATAGGATCAGAAACTGCATGTGATTCAACTCCATTTAGGACTGGGAAACAAACGCTAGCTCGCCTTACAAGAAACACACTCTGCTTTTGAGAAAAGAGCACTCTTCTACTCTACTGTTTTTCCTATAGGCCAGAAGAGTGAGCTTGCTCAGAACAAAAGAACTGTGCTTCCTACAAACACGGGCCATATCTAGTTCAACTCTGCTTAGGAAACTGACAAGAACAGTAGCTCCTCTTCAGTCCAATACACTGTACTTGCTGGGAACAGACGCCAGTGCTATTTGCACTGTGTATGGCAATGGGAGCGCAATAGTTACTCTTCTTTCCAGAAAACAACTCTTGCTCGTGGGAACAAAAACTGCATGTGATTCAACTCCATTTAGGACTGGGAAACAAACGCTAGCTCGCCTTACAAGAAACACACTCTGCTTTTGAGAAAAGAGCACTCTTCTACTCAACTGTGTTTCTTATGGGGTCCGAAATGTGAGCTTGTTCAGAACAAAAGAACTGTGTTTCCTACACACACAGGCCATATCTAGTTCAATTCTGCTTAGGAAAATGACAAGAACAGTATCTCCTCTTCAGTCCCATACACTGTACTTGCTGGGAACATACGCGAGTGCTATTTGCACTGTGTATGGCAATGGGAGCGCAATAGTGACTTTCCTTACCAGAAAACAACTCTAGCTCGTAGGACCAAAAACTGCATGTGATTCAACTCCATTTAGGACTGGGAAACAAACGCTAGCTCGATTTACAAGAAACACACTCTGCTTTTGAGAAAAGAGCACTCTTCTACTCTACTGTGTTACCTATAGTCCAGAAGAGTGAGCTTGCTCAGAACAAAAGAACTGTGCTTCCTACACACAAGGCCATATCTAGTTCAATTCTGCTTAGTAAACTGACAAGAACTGTAGATCCTCTTCAGTCCAATACACTGCACTTGCTGGGAACAGACCTGAGTGCTATTTCCCTGTGTATGGCATTGGGAGCACAATAGTGACTCTTCCTACCAGAAAACAACTCTTGCTCGTAGGACCAGAAACTGCATTTGATTCAACTCCATTTAGGACTGGGAAACAAACGCTAGCTTGCCTTACAAGAAACACACTCTGCTTTTGAGAAAAGAGCACTCTTGTACTCTACTGTGTTTCCTATAGGGCCAGAACAGTGAGCTTGCTCAGAACAAATGAACTGTGCTTCTTACACACATGGGCAATATCTAGTTCAACTCTGCTTAGGAAACTGACGAGAACAGTAGCTCCTCTTCAGTCCAATACACTGTACTTGCTGGGAACAGACGTGAGTGCTATTTGCACTGTGTATGGAAATGGGAGCTCAATAGTGACGTTCCTTACCAGAAAACAACTCCTGCTCGTTGGACCATAAACTGCATGTGATTCAACTCCATTTAGGACTGGGAAACAAACGGTAGCTCACCTTACAAGAAACACACTCTGCTTTTGAGAAAAGAGCACTCTTCTACTCTGCTGTGTTTCCTATAGGGGCAGTACAGTGAGCTTGCTCAGAACAAAAGAACTGTGCTTCCTACACACACAGGCCATATCTAGTTCAATTATGCTTAGGAAACTGATAAGAACAGTAGCTCCTCTTCAGTCCAATACACTGTACTTGCTGGGAGCAGACACGAGTGCTATTTGCACTGTGTATGAAAATGGGAGCACAATAGTGACTCTTCTTACCAGAAAACAACTCCTGCTCGTAGGACCAGAAACTGCATGTGATTCAACTCCATTTAGGACTGGGAAACAAACGTAGCTTGCCTTACAAGAAACACACTCTGCTTTTGAGAAACGAGCACTCTTCTACTCTACTGTGTTTCCGATGGGGTCTGAACAGTGAGCTTGCTCAGAACAAAAGAATTGTGCTTCCTACACGCACGGGCCATATCTAGTTCAATTCTTCTTAGGAAACTGACAAGAACAGTAGATCCTCTTCAGTCCAATACACTGTACTTGCTGGGAACAGACGCCAGTGCTGTTTGCACTGTGTATGACAATGGGAGCGCAATAGTGACTCTTCTTACCACAAAACATCTCTTGCCCGTAGGACCAGAAACTGCATGTGATTCAACCTCATTTAGGACTGGGAATCAAAGGCTAGCTCGCCTTACAAGAAACACACTCTGCTTTTGAGAAAAGAGCACTCTTCTACTCTACTGTGTTTTCTATAGGGCCAGAACAGTGAGCTTGGTCAGAACAAAAGAAATGTGCTTCATACACATACGGGCCATATGTAGTTCAATTCTGCTTAGGAAACTGACAAGAACAGTAGATCCTCTTCAGTCCAATACACTGTACATGCTGGGAACAGACGCCAGTGCTATTTGCCCTGTGTATGACAATGGGAGCGCAGTAGTGATTCTTCTCACCAGAAAACAACTCTTGCTCGTAGGAACAGAAACTGCATGTGATTCAACTCCATTTAGGACTGGGAAACAAACACTAGCTCGTCTTACAAAAAACACACTCTGCTTTTGAGAAAAGATCACTCTTCTACTCTACTGTGTTTCCTATAGGGCCAGAACACTGAGCTTGCTCAGAACAAAGGAACTGTGCTTCCTACACACACGGGCCTTATATAGTTCAATTCTGCTTAGGAAACTGACAAGAACAGTATCTTCTCTTCAGTCCAATACACTGTACTTGCTGGGAACAGATGCGAGTGCTATTTGCACTGTGTTTGGCAATGGGAGCGCAATATTGACTTTCCTTACCAGAAAACAACTCTTGCTCGTAGGACCAAAAACTGCATGTGATTCAACTCCATTTAGGACTGGGAAACAAACGCTAGCTCGCCTTACAAGAAACCCACTCTGCTTTTGAAAAAAGAGCACTCTTCTACTCTACTGTGTTTCCTATAGGGCCAGTACAGTGAGCTTGCTCAGAACAACAGAACTGTGCTTCCTACACACACGGGCCATATCTAGTTCAATTCTGCTTAGGAAAATGACAAGAACAGTAGATCCTCTTCAGTCCAATACACTGTAATTGCTGGGAACAGACGCCAGTGCTATTTGCACTGTGTATGACAATGGGAGCACAAGAGTCTCTCTTCTTACCAGAAAACAACTCTTGCTCGTAGGACAAGAAACTGCATGTGATTCAACTCCATTTAGGACTGGAAAACAAACGCGAGCTCACCTTACAAGAAACACATTCTGCTTTTGAGAAAATAACACTCTTCTACTCTACTGTGTTTCCTGTAGGGCCAGAACAGTGAGCTTGCTCAGAACAAAAGAACTGTGCTTCCTACACACACAGGCCATATCTAGTTCAACTCTGCTTAGGAAACTGACAAGAACAGTAGCTCCCCTTCAGTCCAATACACTGTACTTGCTGGGAACAGATTCGAGGGCTATTTGCACTGTGTACGGCAATGGGAGCACAATAGTGACTCTTCTTACCAGAAAACAACTCTAGCTCGTAGGACCAGAAACTGCATGTGATTCAACTCCACTTAGGACTAGGAAATAAACTCTAGCTCAGCTTACAAGAAACAGGTTCTGCTTTTGAGAATAGGGCACACTTCTACCATACTGTGGTTCCTATGGGGTCCAAACAGTGAGCTTGCTCAGAACAAAAGAACTGTACTTCCTAAACACATGGCCATAAGTAGTTCAATTCAGCTTAGGAAACTGACAAGAAAGGTAGATCCTCTTCAGTCCAATGCACTGTACATGCTGGGAACAGACGCCAGTGCTATTTGCCCTGTGTATGACAATGGGAGCGCAGTAGTGACTCTTCTTACCAGAAAACAACTCTTGCTCGTAGGAACAGAAACTGCATGTGATTCAACTCCATTTAGGACTGGAAAAGAAACACTAGCTCGCCTTACAAGAAACACACTCTGCTTTTGAGAAAAGAGCACTCTTCTACTCTACTGTGTTTCCTATAGGGACAGAACAGTAAGCTTGCTCAGAACAAAAGAACTGTGCTTCCCACAAACACTGGCCATATCTAGTTCAACTCTGCTTAGGAAACTGACGAGAACAGTAGCTCCTCTTCAGTCCAATACACTGTACTTGCTGGGAACAAACGCCAGTGCTATTTGCACTGTGTATGTCAAAGGGAGCACAATAGTGACTCTTCTTTCCAGAAAGCAACTCTTGCTCGTAGGACCAGAAACTGCATGTGATTCAACTCCATTTAGGTCTGGGAAGCAAACGCTAGCTCGCCTTACAAGAAACACACTCTGCTTTTTATAAAAGAGCACTCTTCTACTCTACTGTTTTTCCTATGGTGTCCGAACAGTGAGCTTCCCCCGAACAAAAGAACTGTGCTTCCTACACACACGGGCCATATCTAGTTCAACTCTGCTTAGGAAACTGACAAGAACTGTAGCTCCTCTTCAGTCCAATACAATGTACTTGCTGGGAACAGTCGCGAGTGCTATTTGCACTGTGTATGGCAAAGGGAGCTCAATAGTGACTCTTCTTACCAGAAAACAACTATTGCTTGTAGGACCAGAAACTGCATAGGATTCAACTCCTTTTAGGACTGGGAAACAAACGCTAGCTCGCCTTATAAGAAACACACTCTGCTTTTGAGAAAAGAGCATTCTTCTACACTACTGTGTTTTCTATAGGGCCAGAACAGTGTGCATGCTCAGAACAAAAGAACTGTGCTTCCTACACACGGGCCATATCTAGTTCAACTCTGCGTAGGAAACTGACAAGAACAGTATCTCCTCTTCAGTCCAATACACTGTACTTGCTTGGAAAAGACGGAGTGCTATTTGCACTGTGTATGGCAATGGGAGTGCAACAGTGACTCTTCTTACCAGAAAACAACTCTTGCTCATAAGACCAGAAACTGCATGTGATTCAACTCCATTTAGGACTAGGAAACAAACACTAGCTCGCCTTACAAGAAAAACACTCTGTTTTTGAGAAAAGAGCACTCTTCTACTCTACTGTGTTTCCTGTGGTGTCCGAACAGTGAGCTTGCTCAGAACAAAAAAACTGTGCTTCCTACACACACGGGCCATATCTAGTTCAGTTCTGATTAGGAAACTGACAAGAACAGTAGCTCCTCTTCAGTCTAATACACTGTACTTGCTGGGAACAGACGCGAGTGCTATTTGCACTGTGTATGGATATGGGAGCGCAATAGTGACTATCCTTATTAGAAAATAACTCTTGCTCATAGGACCAAAAACTGCATGTGATTCAACTCCATTCAGGACTGGGAAACAAACACCAGCTTGCATTACAAGAAACACACTCTGCTTTTGAGAAAAGAGCACTCTTCTACTCTACTGTGTTTCCTAAGTGGTCCAAACAGTGAGCTTGCTCATTACAAAAGAACTGTGCTTCCTACAGACACGGGCCATAACTAGTTCAACTCTGTTTAGGAAACTGACAAGAACAGTATCATATCTTCAGTCCAATACACTGTACTTGCTTGGAACAGAAGCGAGTGCTATTTGCACTGTGTATGGCAATGGGAGGGCAAAAGTGACTCTTCTTACCAGAAAACAACTCTTGCTTGTACGACCGCAAACTGCATGTGATTCAACTCCATTTAGGAATAGGAAACAAACGCTAGCTCGCCTTACAAGAAACACACTCTGCTTTTGAGAAAAGAGCACTCTTCTACTCCACTATGTTTCCAACGGGGTCTGAACAGTGAGCTTGCTCAGAACAAAAGAACTGTGCTTCCTACACACACGGGCCATATCTAGTTCAACTCTGCTTAGGAAACTGACAAGAACAGTAGATCCTCTTTAGTCCAATTCATAGTACTTGCTGGGAGCAGATGCAAGTGCTATTTGCACTGTGTCTGCAAATGGGAGCACAATAGTGACTCTTCTTACCAGAAAACAACTCTTGCTCCTACGACCAGAAACTGCATGTGATTCAACTCCATTTAGGACTGGGAAACAAACGCTAGCTCGCCTTACAGGAAACAATCTCTGCTTTGGCAAAAGAGCACTCTTCTACTCTACTGTATTTCCTATGGGGTCCGAACAGTGAGCTTGCTCAGAACAAAAGAACTGTGCTTCCTACGCACACTGGCCAAATCTAGTTCAACTCAGCTTAGTAAACTGATAAGAACAGTAGCTCCTCTTCAGTCCCACACACTGTCCTGCTGGAACAGACGCCAGTGCTATTTGCCCATTGTGTGACAATGGGAGTGCAATAGTGACTCTTCTTACCAGAAAACAACTCTTGCTCGTAGGACCAGAAACTGCATGTGATTCAACTCCTTTAGGACTGGGAAACACGCTAGCTCACCTTACAAAAAACACACTCTGCTTTTGAGAAAAGAGCACTTTTCTACTCTACTGTGTTTCCTATTGGGCCAGAATAGTGAGCTTGCTCAGAACAAAAAACTGTGCTTCCTACACACACGGGCTATATCTAGTTCAAATCTGCTTAGGAAACTGATAAGAACAGTAGCTCCTCTTCAGTCCCATACACTGTCCTGCTGGGAACAGACGCCAGTGCTATTTGCCCATTGTGTGACAATGGGAGCGCTATAGTGACTCTTCTTACCAGAAAACAACCCTTGCACATAGGACCAGAAACTGCATGTGACTCAATTCCATTTAGGACTGCGAAACAAACGCTAGCTCGCCTTACAAGAAACACACTCTGCTTTTGTGAAAAGAGCCCTCTTCTACTCTTCTGTGTTTCCTTTGGGGTCCAAACAGTGAGCTTGCTCAGAACAAAAGAACTGTGCTTCCTAGACACAGGGGCCAAATCTAGTTCAACTCTGCTTAGGAAACTGACAAGAACTGTAGCTCCTCTTCAGTCCAATACACTGTACTTGCTGGGAACAGATGCGAGAGCTATTTGCACTGTATATGGCAATGGGAGCGCAATAGTGACTCTTCTTACCAGAAAACAACTGTTGCTCGTAGGACCAGAAACTGCATGTGATTCAACTCCATTTAGGACTGGGAAACAAAAGATAGCTCCCCTTACAAGAAACACACACTGCTTTTGAGAAAAGGGCACTCTTCTACTCTACTGTGTTTCTTATGGGGTCAGAACAGTGAGCTTGCTCAGAACAAAAGAACTGTGCTTCCTACACACGGGCCATATCTAGATCAATTCTGCTTAGGAAACTGACAAGGACAGTAGATCCTCTTCAGTCCAATACACTGTACATGCTGGGAACAGACGCCAGTGGTATTTGCCCTGTGTATGACAATGGGAGGGCAATAGTGACTCTTCTTACCAGAAAACAACTCTTGCTCGTTGGACCAGAAACTGCATGTGATTCAACTCCATTTAGGACTGAAAAACAAACGCTAGCTCATCTTACAAGAAACACACTCTGCTTTTGAGAAAAGGGCACTCTTCTACTCTACTGTGTTTCCTATAAGTCCAAAACAGTGAGCTTACTCAGAACAAAAGAACTGTGCTTCCTACACAACGGCCATATCTAGTTCAATTCTGCTTAGGAAACTGACAAGAACAGTAGATCCTCTTCAGTCCAATACACTGTACATGCTGGAAATAGATGCCAGTGCTATTTGCCCTGTGTATGACAATGGGAGCTCAATAGTGACTCTTCTTACCAGAAAACAACTCTTGCTCGTAGGACCAGAAACTGCATGTGATTCAACTCCCTTTAGGACTGGGAAACAAACACTAGCTGGCCTTACAAGAAACAAACTCTGCTTTTGAGAAAAGAGCACTCTTCTACTCTACTGTGTTTCCTATAGTGCAGGAATAGTGAGCTTGCTCACAACAAAAGAACTGTGCTTCCTACACACACCGATTATATCTAGTTCAACTATGCTTAGGAAACTGACAAGAACACTAGATCCTTTTCAGTCCAATACACTGTACATGCTGGGAACAGACGCCAGTGCTATTTTAATGTGTATGACAATGGGAGCGCAATAGTGATTCTTCTTACCAGAAAACAACTCTTGCTCGTAGGACCAGAAACTGCATGTGATTCAACTCCATTTCAGACTGGGAAACAAACCCTAGCTCGCCTTACAAAAAACACACTCTGCTTTTGAGAAAAGAGCACTCTTGTACTCTACTGTGTTTCCTGAGGGGTCGAAACAGTGAGCTTGCTCAGAACAAAAGAACTGTGCTTCCTACACACAGGGGCCATATCTAGTTCAACTCTGCTTAGGAAACTGACAAGAACAGTAGCTCATCTTCAGTTCAATACACTGTACATGCTGGGAACAGACGCGAGTGCTATTTGCACTATGTATGGCAATGGGAGCGCAATAGTGACTTTCCTTACCAGAAAACAACTCTTGCTCGTAGGACCAAAAACTGCATGTGATTCAACTCCATTTAGGACTGGGAAACAAACGCTAGCTTGCCTTAGAAGAAACACAGTCTGCTTTTGAGAAAAGAGCACTCTTCTACTCTACTGTGTTTCCTAAAGGGCCAAAACAGTAGGCTTCCTCAGAACAAAAGAACTGTGCTTCCCACACACGGCCATATCTAGTTCAATTCTGCTTAGGAAACTGACAAGAACAGTAGATCCTTTTCAGTCCCATACACTGTACTTGCTGGGAACAGACGCCAGTGCTATTTGCCCTGTGTATGACAATGGGAGCGCAATAGTGACTCTTCTTACCAGAAAACAACTCTTGCTCGTAGGAACAGAAACTGCATGTGATTCAACTCCATTTACGACTGGGAAACAAACCCTAGCTCGCCTTACAAGAAACACACTCTGCTTTTGAGAAAAGAGCACTCTTCTTCTCTACTGTGCTTCCTATGGTGTCCAAACAGTGAGCTTGCTCAGAACAAAAGAACTGTGCTTCCTACACACAGGGGCCATATCTAGTTCAACTCTGCTTAGGAAACTGACAAGAACAGTAGCTCCTCTTCAGTCCAATACACTGTACATGCTGGGAACAGACGCCAGTGCTATTTGCCATGTGTATGACAATGGGAGCGCAATAGTGACTCTTTGTACCAGAAAACAACTCTTGCTCATAGGACCAGAAACTGCATGTGATTCAACTCCATTTAGGACTGAAAAACAAACGCTATCTCACCTTACAGGAAACACACTCTGCTTTTGAGAAAAGGGCACTCTTCTACTCTACTGTGTTTCCTATAGGGCCAAAACAGTGAGCTTGCTCAGAACTAAAGAACTGTGCTCCCTACACACACGGCCATATCTAGTTCAATTCTGCTTAGGATAACTGACCAGAACAGTAGATCCTCTTCAGTCCAATACACTGTACATGCTGGGAATAGACGCCAGTGCTATTTGCCCTGTGTATGACAATGGAAGCACAATAGTGACTCTTCTAACCAGAAAACAATTCTTGCTCATAGGACCAGAAACTGCATGTGATTCAACTCCATTTAGGATCTGGAAACAAACGCTAGCTCGCCTTACAAGAAACACACTCTGCTTTTGAGAAAAGAGCACTCTTCTACTCTACTGTGTTTCCTTTGGGGTCCAAACAGTGAGCTTGCTCAGAACAAAAGAACTGTGCTTCCTACACACAGGGGCCATGTCTAGTTCAACTCTGCTGAGGAAACTGACACGAACAGTAGCTCCTCTTCTGTCCAATACACTGTACTTACTGGGAACAGACGCGAGTGCTATTTGCACTGTGTTGCAATGGGAGCGCAATAGTGACTTTCCTTACCAGAAAACAACTCTTGCTCGTAGGACCAGAAACTGCATGTGATTCAACTCCATTTACGACTGGGAAACAAATGCTAGCTCGCCTTACAAGAAACACACTCTGCTTTTGAGAAAACAGCACTCTTCTACTCTACAGTGTTTCCTATGGTGTCCGAACAGTGAGCTTGCTCAGAGCAAAAGAACTGTGCTTCCTACACACACGGGCCATATCTAGTTCAACTCTGCTTAGGAAACTGACAAGAACAGTAGCTCCTCTTCAGTCCAATACACTGTACTTATTTGGAACAGGCGGGAGTGCTATTTGCACTGTGTATGGCAATGGGAGCACAATGGTGACTTTCCTTACCAGAAAACAACTCTTGCTCATAGGACCAAAAACTGCATGTGATTCAACTCCATTTAGTTCTGGGAAACAAACGCTAGCTCGCCTTACAAGAAACACACTCTGCTTTTGAGAAAAGAGCACTCTTCTACTCTTCTGTGTTTCCTTTGGGGTCCAAACAGTGAGCTTGCTCAGAACAAAAGAACTGTGCTTCCTACACACAGGGGCCATATCTAGTTCAACTCTGCTTAGGAACCTCACAAGAACAGAAGCTCCTCTTCAGTCCAATACACTGTACTTGCTGGGAACAGATGCGAGAGCTATTTGCACTGTATATGGCAATGGGAGCGCAATAGTGACTCTTCTTACCAGAAAACAACTGTTGCTTGTAGGACCAGAAACTGCATGTGATTCAACTCCATTTAGGACTGAAAAACAAACGCTAGCTCACCTTACAAGAAACACACTCTGCTTTTGAGAAAAGGGCACTCTTCTACTCTACTGTGTTTCCTATAAGGCCAAAACAGTGAGCTTGCTCAGAACAAAAGAACTGAGCTTCCTACACACACGGCCATATCTAGTTCGATTCTTCTTAGGAAACTGACCAGAACAGTAGATCCTCTTCAGTCCAATACACTGTACATGATGGAAATAGACGCCAGTGCTCTTTGCCCTGTGTATGACAATGGGAGCAGAATAGTGACTCTTCTTACCAGAAAACAACTCTTGCTCATAGGACCAGAAACTGCACATGATTCAACTCCATTTAGGACTGGGAAACAAACACTAGCTCGCCTTACAGGAAACAAACTCTGCATTTGAGAAAAGAGCACTCTTCTACTCTACTGTGTTTCCTATAGGGCCAGAACAGTGAGCTTGCTCAGAACAAATAACTATGCTTCCTACACACACCGACTATATCTAGTTCAACTCTGCTTAGGAAACTGACAAGAACACTAGATCCTTTTCAGTCCAATACACTGTACATGCTGGGAACAGACGCCAGTGCTATTTGCCCTGTGTATGACAATGGGAGCACAATAGTGATTCTTCTTACCAGAAAACAACTCTTGCTTGTAGGACCAGAAACTGCATGTGATTCAACTTCATTTAGAACTGGGAAACAAACGCTAGCTCGCCTTACAATAAAAACACTCTGCTTTTGAGAAAAGAGCACTCTTCTACTCTACTGTGTTTCCTATAGGGCCAGAACAGTGAGCTTGCTCAGAACAAAAGAACTGTGCTTCCTCCACAGGGTCCATATCTAGTTCAACTCTGCTTAGGAAACTGACAAGAACAGTAGCTCCTCTTCAGTCCAATACACTGTACTTGCTGGGAACAGACGCGAGTGCTATTTGCACTATGTATGGCAATGGGAGCGCATAATAACTTTCCATACTAGAAAACAACTCTAGCTCGTAGGACCACAAACTGCATGGGATTCAACTCCATTTAGGACTGGGAAACAAACGCTAGCTCGCCTTACAAGAAACACACTCTGCTTTTGAGAAAAGAGCACTCTTCTACTCTACTGTGTTTCCTACAGGGCCAAAACAGTGAGCTTGCTCAGAACAAAAGAACTGTGCTTCCTACACACACGGCCATATCTAGTTCAATTCTGCTTAGGAAACTGACAAGAACAGTAGATCCTCTTCAGTCCCATACACTGTACTTGCTGGGAACAGACGCCAGTGCTATCTGCCCTGTGTATGACAAAGGGAGCGCAATAGTGACTCTTCTTACCAGAAAACAACTCTTGCTCGTAGGACCAGAAACTGCATGTGATTCAACTCCATTTCAGACTGGGAAACAAACCCTAGCTCGCCTTACAAAAAACACACTCTGCTTTTGAGAAAAGAGCACTCTTGTACTCTACTGTGTTTCCTGAGGGGTCGAAACAGTGAGCTTGCTCAGAACAAAAGAACTGTGCTTCCTACACACAGGGGCCATATCTAGTTCAACTCTGCTTAGGAAACTGACAAGAACAGTAGCTCATCTTCAGTTCAATACACTGTACATGCTGGGAACAGACGCGAGTGCTATTTGCACTATGTATGGCAATGGGAGCGCAATAGTGACTTTCCTTACCAGAAAACAACTCTTGCTCGTAGGACCAAAAACTGCATGTGATTCAACTCCATTTAGGACTGGGAAACAAACGCTAGCTTGCCTTAGAAGAAACACAGTCTGCTTTTGAGAAAAGAGCACTCTTCTACTCTACTGTGTTTCCTAAAGGGCCAAAACAGTGAGCTTCCTCAGAACAAAAGAACTGTGCTTCCCACACACGGCCATATCTAGTTCAATTCTGCTTAGGAAACTGACAAGAACAGTAGATCCTTTTCAGTCCCATACACTGTACTTGCTGGGAACAGACGCCAGTGCTATTTGCCCTGTGTATGACAATGGGAGCGCAATAGTGACTCTTCTTACCAGAAAACAACTCTTGCTCGTAGGAACAGAAACTGCATGTGATTCAACTCCATTTACGACTGGGAAACAAACCCTAGCTCGCCTTACAAGAAACACACTCTGCTTTTGAGAAAAGAGCACTCTTCTTCTCTACTGTGCTTCCTATGGTGTCCAAACAGTGAGCTTGCTCAGAACAAAAGAACTGTGCTTCCTACACACAGGGGCCATATCTAGTTCAACTCTGCTTAGGAAACTGACAAGAACAGTAGCTCCTCTTCAGTCCAATACACTGTACATGCTGGGAACAGACGCCAGTGCTATTTGCCATGTGTATGACAATGGGAGCGCAATAGTGACTCTTTGTACCAGAAAACAACTCTTGCTCATAGGACCAGAAACTGCATGTGATTCAACTCCATTTAGGACTGAAAAACAAACGCTATCTCACCTTACAGGAAACACACTCTGCTTTTGAGAAAAGGGCACTCTTCTACTCTACTGTGTTTCCTATAGGGCCAAAACAGTGAGCTTGCTCAGAACTAAAGAACTGTGCTCCCTACACACACGGCCATATCTAGTTCAATTCTGCTTAGGATAACTGACCAGAACAGTAGATCCTCTTCAGTCCAATACACTGTACATGCTGGGAATAGACGCCAGTGCTATTTGCCCTGTGTATGACAATGGAAGCACAATAGTGACTCTTCTAACCAGAAAACAATTCTTGCTCATAGGACCAGAAACTGCATGTGATTCAACTCCATTTAGGATCTGGAAACAAACGCTAGCTCGCCTTACAAGAAACACACTCTGCTTTTGAGAAAAGAGCACTCTTCTACTCTACTGTGTTTCCTTTGGGGTCCAAACAGTGAGCTTGCTCAGAACAAAAGAACTGTGCTTCCTACACACAGGGGCCATGTCTAGTTCAACTCTGCTGAGGAAACTGACACGAACAGTAGCTCCTCTTCTGTCCAATACACTGTACTTACTGGGAACAGACGCGAGTGCTATTTGCACTGTGTTGCAATGGGAGCGCAATAGTGACTTTCCTTACCAGAAAACAACTCTTGCTCGTAGGACCAGAAACTGCATGTGATTCAACTCCATTTACGACTGGGAAACAAATGCTAGCTCGCCTTACAAGAAACACACTCTGCTTTTGAGAAAACAGCACTCTTCTACTCTACAGTGTTTCCTATGGTGTCCGAACAGTGAGCTTGCTCAGAGCAAAAGAACTGTGCTTCCTACACACACGGGCCATATCTAGTTCAACTCTGCTTAGGAAACTGACAAGAACAGTAGCTCCTCTTCAGTCCAATACACTGTACTTATTTGGAACAGGCGGGAGTGCTATTTGCACTGTGTATGGCAATGGGAGCACAATGGTGACTTTCCTTACCAGAAAACAACTCTTGCTCATAGGACCAAAAACTGCATGTGATTCAACTCCATTTAGTTCTGGGAAACAAACGCTAGCTCGCCTTACAAGAAACACACTCTGCTTTTGAGAAAAGAGCACTCTTCTACTCTTCTGTGTTTCCTTTGGGGTCCAAACAGTGAGCTTGCTCAGAACAAAAGAACTGTGCTTCCTACACACAGGGGCCATATCTAGTTCAACTCTGCTTAGGAACCTCACAAGAACAGAAGCTCCTCTTCAGTCCAATACACTGTACTTGCTGGGAACAGATGCGAGAGCTATTTGCACTGTATATGGCAATGGGAGCGCAATAGTGACTCTTCTTACCAGAAAACAACTGTTGCTTGTAGGACCAGAAACTGCATGTGATTCAACTCCATTTAGGACTGAAAAACAAACGCTAGCTCACCTTACAAGAAACACACTCTGCTTTTGAGAAAAGGGCACTCTTCTACTCTACTGTGTTTCCTATAAGGCCAAAACAGTGAGCTTGCTCAGAACAAAAGAACTGAGCTTCCTACACACACGGCCATATCTAGTTTGATTCTTCTTAGGAAACTGACCAGAACAGTAGATCCTCTTCAGTCCAATACACTGTACATGATGGAAATAGACGCCAGTGCTCTTTGCCCTGTGTATGACAATGGGAGCAGAATAGTGACTCTTCTTACCAGAAAACAACTCTTGCTCATAGGACCAGAAACTGCACATGATTCAACTCCATTTAGGACTGGGAAACAAACACTAGCTCGCCTTACAGGAAACAAACTCTGCATTTGAGAAAAGAGCACTCTTCTACTCTACTGTGTTTCCTATAGGGCCAGAACAGTGAGCTTGCTCAGAACAAATAACTATGCTTCCTACACACACCGACTATATCTAGTTCAACTCTGCTTAGGAAACTGACAAGAACACTAGATCCTTTTCAGTCCAATACACTGTACATGCTGGGAACAGACGCCAGTGCTATTTGCCCTGTGTATGACAATGGGAGCACAATAGTGATTCTTCTTACCAGAAAACAACTCTTGCTCGTAGGACCAGAAACTGCATGTGATTCAACTTCATTTAGAACTGGGAAACAAACGCTAGCTCGCCTTACAATAAAAACACTCTGCTTTTGAGAAAAGAGCACTCTTCTACTCTACTGTGTTTCCTATAGGGCCAGAACAGTGAGCTTGCTCAGAACAAAAGAACTGTGCTTCCTCCACAGGGTCCATATCTAGTTCAACTCTGCTTAGGAAACTGACAAGAACAGTAGCTCCTCTTCAGTCCAATACACTGTACTTGCTGGGAACAGACGCGAGTGCTATTTGCACTATGTATGGCAATGGGAGCGCATAATAACTTTCCATACTAGAAAACAACTCTAGCTCGTAGGACCACAAACTGCATGGGATTCAACTCCATTTAGGACTGGGAAACAAACGCTAGCTCGCCTTACAAGAAACACACTCTGCTTTTGAGAAAAGAGCACTCTTCTACTCTACTGTGTTTCCTACAGGGCCAAAACAGTGAGCTTGCTCAGAACAAAAGAACTGTGCTTCCTACACACACGGCCATATCTAGTTCAATTCTGCTTAGGAAACTGACAAGAACAGTAGATCCTCTTCAGTCCCATACACTGTACTTGCTGGGAACAGACGCCAGTGCTATCTGCCCTGTGTATGACAAAGGGAGCGCAATAGTGACTCTTCTTACCAGAAAACAACTCTTGCTCGTAGGACCAGAAACTGCATGTGATTCAACTCCATTTAGGACTGGGAAACAAACCCTACCTCGCCTTACAAGAAACACACTCTGCTTTTGAGAAAAGAGCACTCTTCTACTCTACTGTGTTTATTATAGGGCCAGAATAGTGTGCTTGCTCAGAACAAAAGAACTGTGCTTCCTACACACACGGGCTATATCTAGTTCAACTCTACTTAGGAAACTGAAAAGAACAGTAGCTCCTCTTCAGTCCAATGCACTGTACATGCTGGGAACAGACGCCAGTGCTATTTGCTCTGTGTATGATAATGGGAGCACAATAGTGACTCTTCTTACCAGAAAACAACTCTTGCTCATAGGACCAGAAACTGCATGTGATTCAACTCCATTTAGAACTGGGAAACAAACGCTAGCTCGCCTTACAATAAACACACTCTACTTTTGAGAAAAGAGCACTCTTCTACTCTACTGTGTTTCCTTTGGGGTCCAAACAGTGAGCTTGCTTAGAACAAAAGAACTGTGCTTCCTTCAAACACGGGCTAAGTCTAGTTCAACTCTGCTTAGGAAACTGACAAGAACAGTAGCTCCTCTTCAGTCCAATACACTGTACTTGCTGGGAACAGACGTGAGTGCTATTTGCACTGTGTGTGGCAATGGGAGCACAATAGTGACTTTCCTTACCAGAAAACAGCTCTTGCTCGTAGGACCAGAAACTGCATGTGATTCAACTCCATTTAGGACTGGGAAACAAATACTAGCTCGCCTTACAAAAAACACACTCTGCTTTTGAGAAAAGAGCACTCTTCTACTCTACTGTGTTTCCTATAGGGCCAGAACAGTGAGCTTGCTCAGAACAAAAGAACTGTGCTTCCTAAACAGGGGCCATATCTAGTTCAACTCTTCTTAGAAAACTGACAAGAACACTAGATCCTTTTCATTCCAATACACTGTACATGCTGGGAACAGACGCCAGTGCTATTTGCCCTGTGTATGACAATGGGAGCGCAATAGTGACTCTTCTAACCAGAAAACAACTCTTGCTCATAGGACCAGAAACTGCATGTGATGCAACTCCATTTAGGACTGAGAAACAAACGCTAGCTCGCCTTACAAGAAACACACTCTGCTTTTGAGAAAAGAGCACTCTTCTACTCTACTGTGTTTCCTGTGGGGTCCAAACAGTGAGCTTGCTCAGAACAAAAGAACTGTGCTTCCTACACACAGTGGCCACATTTAGTTGAAGGCTGCTTATGAAACTGACAAGAACAGTAGCTCATCTTCAGTCCAATACACTGTACTTGCTGGAAACAGACGCCAGTGCTATTTGCCCTGTGTTTGATAATGGGAGCACAATAGTGACTCTTCTTACCAGAAAACAACTCTTGCTCGTAGGACCAGAAACTGCATGTGATTCAACTTCATTTAGAACTGGGAAACAAACGCTAGCTCGCCTTACAATAAAGACACTCTGCTTTTGAGAAAAGGGCACTCTTCTACTCTACTGTGTTTCCTATAGGGCCAAAACAGTGAGCTTGCTCAGAACAAAAGAACTGTGCTTCCTACACACGGCCATATCTAGTTCAATTCTGCTTAGGAAACTGACCAGAACAGTAGAACCTCTTCAGTCCAATACACTGTACATGCTGGGAATAGACGCCAGTGCTATTTGCCCTGTGTATGACAATGGGAGCACAATAGTGACTCTTCTTACCAGAAAATAACTCTTGCTCGTAGGACCAGAAACTGCATGAGATTCAACTCCATTTAGGACTGGGAAACAAACGCTAGCTCGCCTTACAAGAAACACACTCTGCTTTTGAGAAAAGAGCACTCTTCTACTCTACTGTGTTTCCTATTGGGCCAAAACAGTGAGCTTGCTCAGAACTAAAGAACTGTGCTTCCCACACACACGGCCATATCTAGTTCAATTCTGCTTAGGAAACTGACAAGAACAGTAGGTCCTCTTCAGTCCAATACACTGTACATGCTGGGAACAGACGCGAGTGCTATTTGCCCTGTGTATGACAATGGGAGCGCAATAGTGACTCTTCTTACCAGAAAACAACTCTTGCTTGTAGGACCAAAAACTGCATGTGATTCAACTTCATTTAGAACTGGGAAACAAACGCTAGCTCACCGTACAATAAAGACACTCTGCTTTTGAGAAAAGAGCACTCTTCTACTCTATTGTGTTTCCTATAGGGCCAGAACAGTGAGCTTGCTCAGAACAAAGAACTGTGCTTCCTACACAGGGGCCATATCTAGTTCAACTCTGCGTAGGAAACTGACAAGAACAGTAGCTCCTCTTCAGTCCAATACACTGTACATGCTGGGAACAGACGCCAGTGCTATTTGCCGTGTGTATGAAATGGGAGCGCAATAGTGACTCTTCTTACCAGAAAACAACTCTTGCTCATAGGACCAGAAACTGCATGTGATTCAACTCCTTTTAGGACTGAAAAACAAACGCTAGCTCACCTTACAGGAATCACACTCTGCTTTTGAGAAAAGGGCACTCTTCTACTCTACTGTGTTTCCTATAGGGCCAAAACAGTGAGCTTGCTCAGAACAAAAGAACTGTGCTTCCTACACATGGCCATATCTAGTTCAATTCTGCTTAGGAAACTGACCAGAACAGTAGATCCTCTTCAGTCCAATACACTTTAAATCCTGGGAATAGACGCCAGTGCTATTTGCCCTGTGTATGACAATGGGAGCGCAATAGTGACTCTTATAACCAGAAAATAACTCTTGCTCGTTGGACCAGAAACTGCATGTGATGCAACTCCATTTAGGACCTGGAAACAAATGCTAGCTTGCCTTACAAGAAACACATTCTGCTTTTTAGAAAAGGGCACGCTTCTACTCTACTGTGTTTCCTATGGGTTCGAACAGTGAGCTTGCTCAGTACAAAAGAACTGTGCTTCCTACACACAGGGCCATATCTAGTTCAATTCTCCTTAGGAAACTGACAAGAACTGTAGCTCCTCTTCAGTCCAATACACTGTACATGTTGGGAAAAGACGCCAGTGCTATCTGCCCTGTGTATGACAATGGGAGCGCAATAGTGACTCTTCTTACCAGAAAACAACTCTTGCTCGTAGGACCAGAAACTGCATGGGATTCAACTCCATTTAGGACTGTGAAACAAACGCTAGCTCGCCTTACAAGAAACACACTCTGCTTTTGAGAAAAGAGCACTCTTCTACTCTACTGTGTTTCCTTTGGGGTCCAAACAGTGAGCTTGCTCAGAACAAAAGAACTGTGCTTCCTACACACACGGGCTATGTCTAGTTCAACTCTGCTTAGGCAACTGACAAGAAAAGTAGCTCCTCTTCAGTCCAATACACTGTACTTGCTGGGAACAGACGCAAGTGCTAATTTGACTGTGTTTGGCAATGGGAGCGCAATAGTGACTTTCCTTACTAGAAAACAACTCTTGCTCATAGGACCAGAAACTGCATGTGATTCAACTCCATTTAGGACTGGGAAACAAACGCCAGCTCGCCTTACAAGAAACACACTCTGCTTTTGAGAAAAGAGCACTCTTCTACTCTACTGTGTTTCCCATAGTGTCCGAACAGTGAGCTTGCTCAGAACAAAAGAACTGTGCTTCCTACACACACGGGCCATGTCTAGTTCAACTCTGCTTAGGAAACTGACAAGAACAGTAGCTCCTCCTCAGTCCCATACACTGTACTTGCTGGGAACAGACGCGAGTGCTATTTGCACTGTGTATGGCAATGGGAGCACAAAAGTGACTCTTCTTACCAGAAAACAACTCTTGCTCATAGGACCAGAAACTGCATTGTATTCAACTCCATTTCTGACTTGGAAACAAACACTAGCTGGCCTTACAAGAAACACACTCTGCTTTTGAGAAAAGAGCACTCTTCTTCTCTACTGTGTTTTCTATTGGGCCAGAACAGTGAGCTTGATAAGAACAAAAGAACTGTGCTTCCTACACACACGGGCCATATCTAGTTCAACTCTGCTTAGGAAACTGACAAGAACAGTAGCTCATCTTCAGTCCAATACGCTGTACTTGCTGGGAACAGACGCGAGTGATATTTGCACTGTGTGTGGCAATGGGAGCGCAATAGTGACTTTCCTTACCAGAAAACAACTCTTGCTCGTAGGACCAAAAACTGCTTGTGATTGAACTCCATTTAGGACTGGGAAACAAATGCTAGCTCGCCTAACAAGAAACACATTCTTGTTTTGAGAAAAGAGCACTCTTCTACTCTACTGTGTTACCCATAGGGCCAGAACAGTGAGCTTGCTCAGAACAAAAAAACTGTGCTTCCTACACACACGGGACATATCTAGTTCAACTGTGCTTAGGAAACTGTTAAGAACAGTAGCTCTTCTTCAGTCCAATACACTGTACTTGCTGGTAACAGACGCCAGTGCTATTTGCCCTGTGTATGACAATGGGAGCACAATAGTGACACCTCTTACCAGAAAACAACTCTTGCTCATAGGATCAGAAATTGCATGTGATTCAACTCCATTTAGGACTGGGAAACAAACGCTAGCTAGCCTTACATGAAACACACTCTGCTTTTGACAAAAGAGCACTCTTCTACTCTACTGTGTTTCCTATGGTTTCCAAACAGTTACGTTGCTCAGAACAAAAGTACAGTGCTTCCTACACACACGGGCCATATATAGTTCAACTCTGCTTAGGAAACTGACAAGAACAGTAGCTCCTCGTCAGTCCAATACACTGTACTTGGTGGTTACAAACGCGAGTGCTTTTTGCACTGTGTATGGCAATGGGAGGGCAATAGTGACTTTCCTTACCGGAAAAAACTCTTGCTCGTAGGACCAAAAACTGAATGTGATTCATCTCCATTTAGGACTGGGAAACAAACTCTAGTTCACCTTACAAGAAACACTCTCTGCTTTTGAGAAATGAGCACTCTTCTACTCTACTGTGTTTCCCATGGGGTCCGAACAGTGAGCTTGCTCAGAACAAAAGAAATGTGCTTCCTACACACAGGGGCCATATCTAGTTCAACTCTGCTTAGGAAACTGACAAGAACAGTAGCTCCTCTTCAGTCCCATACACTGTACTTGCTGGGAACAGACGCGAGTGCTATTTGCACTGTGTATGGCAATGGGAGCACAAAAGTGACTCTTCTTACCAGAAAACAACTCTTGCTCGTAGGACCAGAAACTGCATTGTATTCAACTCCATTTCTGACTTGGAAACAAACACTAGCTCGCCTTACAAGAAACACACTCTGCTTTTGAGAAAAGAGCACTCTTCTACTCTACTGTGTTTTCTATTGGGCCAGAACAGTGAGCTTGCTCAGAACAAAAGAAATGTGCTTCCTACACACACGGGCCATATCTAGTTCAACTCTGCTTAGGAAACTGACAAGAACAGTAGCTCCTCTTCAGTCCCATACACTGTACTTGCTGGGAACAGACGCGAGTGCTATTTGCACTGTGTGTGGCAATGGGAGCGTAATAGTGACGCTCCATACCAGAAAACAACTCTTGCTCGTAGGACCAAAAATTGCATGTGATTCAACTCCATTTAGGACTGGGAAACAAATGCTAGCTCGCCTTACAAGAAACACATTCTTCTTTTGAGAAAAGAACACTCTTCTACTCTACTGTTTTACCCATAGGGCCAGAACAGTGAGATTGCTCAGAACAAAAGAACTGTGCTTCCTACACACACTGGACATATCTATTTCAACTGTGCTTAGGAAACTGTTAAGAACAGTAGCTCTTCTTCAGTCCAATACACTGTACTTGCTGGTAACAGACGCCAGTGCTATTTGCCCTGTGTATGACAATGGGAGCACAACAGTGACTCTTCTTACCAGAAAACAACTCTTGCTCATAGGATCAGAAATTGCATGTGATTAAACTCCATTTATGACTGGGAAAGAAACGCTAGCTAGCCTTACATGAAACACACTCTGCTTTTGAGAAAAGAGCACTCTTCTACTCTACTGTGTTTCCTATGGTGTCTGAATAGTGAGCTTGCTCAGAACAAAAGAACTGTGCTGCCTACACACAGGGGCCATATCTAGTACATCTCTGCTTAGGAAACTGACAAGAACAGTAGCTCCTCTTCAGTCCAATATACTGTACTTGCTGGGAACAGACGCGAGTGCTATTTGCACTGTGTATGGCAATGGGAGCCCAATAGTGACTTTCCTTACCAGAAAACAACTCTTGCACGTAGGACCAAAAACTGCATGTGATTCAACTCCATTTAGGACTGGGAAACAAGTGCTAGCTCGCCTTACAAGAAAAACACTCTGCTTTTGAGAAAAGAGCACTCTTCTACTCTACTGTGTTTCCTATTGGGCCAAAACAGTGAGCTTGCTCAGAACCAAAGAACTGTGCTTCCCACACACACGGCCATATCTAGTTCAATTCTCCTTAGGAAACTGACAAGAACAGTAGATCCTCTTCAGTCCAATACACTGTACGTGCTAGGAACAGACGCAAGTGCTATTTGCCCTGTGTATGACAATGGGAGCACAATAGTGACTCTTCTTACCAGAAAACAACTCTTGCTCGTAGGACCAGAATCTGCATGTGATTCAACTCTATTTAGGACTAGGAAACAAGCGCTAGTTTGCCTTACAAGAAACACACTCTGCTTTTGAGAAAAGAGCACTCTTCTACTCTATTGTGTTTCCTATAGGTCCATAACAGTGAGTTTGCTCAGAACAAAAGAACTGTGCTTCCTACACACACGGGCCATACCTAGTTCAACTCTGCTTAGGAAACTGACAAGAACAGTAGATCCTCTTCAGTCCAATACACTGTACATGCTGGGAACAGATGCCAGTGCTATTTGCACTGTGTATGGCAATGGGAACACAATTGTGACTCTTCATACCACAAAACAACTCTTGCTCGTAGGACCAGAAACTGCATGGGATTAAACTCCATGTAGGACTGGGAAACAAACACTAACTCGCCTTAAAAGAAACATACTCTGCCTTTGAGAAATGAGCATTCTTCTACTCTACGGTGTTTTGAATAGGGCCAGAACAGTGAGCTTGCTCAGAACAAAAGAACTGTGCTTCCTACACACACGGCCATATCTAGTTCAATTCTGCTTAGGAAACTGACAAGAACAGTATATCCTCTTCTGTCCAATACACTGTACTTGCTGGGTACAGACGCCAGTGCTATTTGCCCTGTGTATGACAATGGGAGCACAATAGAGATTCTTCTTACCAGAAAATAACTCTTGCTTGTAGGACCAGAAACTGCATGGGATTCAACTCCATTTAGGACTGGGAAACAAACGCTAGTTTGCCTTACAAGAAACACACTCTGCTTTTGAGAAAAGAGCACTCTTCTACTCTACTGTGTTTCCTATTGGGCCAAAACAGTGAGCTTGCTCAGAACAAAAGAACTGTGCTTCCTACACACACGGACCATGTCTAGTTCAACTCTGCTTAGGAAACTGACAAGAACAGTAGCTCCTCCTCAGTCCCATACACTGTACTTGCTGGGAACAGACGCCAGTGCTATTTGCACTGTGTATGGCAATGGCAGCACAAAAGTGACTCTTCTTACCAGAAAACAACTCTTGCTCGTAGGACCAGAAACTGCATTGTATTCAACTCCATTTCTGACTTGGAAACAAACACTAGCTGGCCTTACAAGAAACACACTCTGCTTTTGAGAAAAGAGCACTCTTCTAATCTACTGTGTTTTCTATTGGGCCAGAACAATGAGCTTGATAAGAACAAAAGAACTGTGCTTCGTACACACATGGGCCATATCTAGTTCAACTCTGCTTAGGAAACTGACAAGAACAGTAGCTCCTCTTCAGTCCAATACGCTGTACTTGCTGGGAACAGACATGAGTGCTATTTGCAATGTGTGTGGCAATGGGAGCGCAACAGTGACTTTCCTTACCAGAAAACAACTCTTCTTGTAGGACCAAAAACTGCATGTGATTCAACTCCATTTAGGACTGGGAAACAAACGCTAGCTCGCCTTACAAGAAACACATTCTTCTTTTGAGAAAAGAGCTCTCTTCTACTCTACTGTGTTACCCGTAGGGCCAGAACAGTGAGCTTGCTCAGAACAAAAGAACTGTGCTTCCTACACACACGGGACATATCTAGTTCAACTGTGCTTAGGAAACTGTTAAGAACAGTAGGTCTTCTTCAGTCCACTACACTGTACTTGCTGGTAACAGACGCCAGTGCTATTTGCCCTGTGTATGACAATGGGAGCACAATAGTGACTCCCCTTACCAGAAAACAACTCTTGCTCATAGGATCAGAAATTGCATGTGATTCAACTCCATTTAGGACTGGGAAACAAACGCTAGCTAGCCTTACATGAAACACACTCTGCTTTTGACAAAAGAGCATTCTTCTACTCTACTGTGTTTCCTATGGTTTCCAAACAGTGACCTTGCTCAGAACAAAAGTACAGTGCTTCCTACACACACGGGCCATATCTAGTTCAACTCTGCTTAGGAAACTGACAAGAACAGTAGCTCCTCTTCAGTCCAATACACTGTACTTGGTGGTTACAAACGCGAGTGCTTTTTGCACTGTGTATGGCAATGGGAGGGCAATAGTGACTTTCCTTACCGGAAAAAACTCTTGCTCGTAGGACCAAAAACTGAATGTGATTCAACTCCATTTAAGACTGGGAAACAAACTCTAGTTCACCTTACAAGAAAATCACTCTGCTTTTGAGAAAAGAGCACTCTTCTACTCTACTGTGTTTCCTATTGGGCCAAAACAGTGAGCTTGCTCAGAACCAAAGAACTGTGCTTCCCACACACATGGCCATATCTAGTTCAATTATGCTTAGGAAACTGACAAGAACAATTGATCCTCTTCAGTCCAATACACTGTATGTGCTAGGAACAGACGCCAGTGCTATTTGCCCTGTGTATGACAATGGGAGCACAATAGTGACTCTTCTTACCAGAAAACAACTCTTGCTCGTAGGACCAGAATCTGCATGTGATTCAACTCTATTTAGGACTAGGAAACAAGTGCTAGTTTGCCTTACAAGAAACACACTCTGCTTTTGAGAAAAGAGCACTCTTCTACTTTATTGTGTTTCCTATAGGGCCAGAACAGTGAGCTTGCTCAGAACAAAAGAACTGTGCTTCCTACACACACGGGCCATATCTAGTTCAACTCTGCTTAGGAAACTGACAAGAACAGTAGATCCTCTTCAGTCCAATACACTGTACATGCTGGGAACAGATGCCAGTGCTATTTGCACTATGTATGGCAATGGGAACACAATTGTGACTCTTCATACCAGAAAACAAGTCTTGCTCGTAGGACCAGAAACTGCATGGGATTAAACTCCATGTAGGACTGGGAAACAAACACTAACTCGCCTTAAAAGAAACATACTCTGCCTTTGAGAAATGAGCATTCTTCTACACTACTGTCTTTTGAATAGGGCCAGAACAGTGAGCTTGCTCAGAACTAAAGAACTGTGCTTCCCACACACACGGCCATATCTAGTTCAATTCTGCTTTGGAAACTGACAAGAACAGTAGGTCCTCTTCAGTCCAATACACTGTACATGCTAGGAACAGACGCCAGTGCTATTTGCCCTGTGTATGACAATGGGAGCGCAATAGTGACTCTTCTTACCAGAAAACAACTCTTGCTCGTAGGACCAGAAACTGCATGTGATTCAACTCCATTTAGGACTGGGAAACAAACACTAGCTCGCCTTACAAGAAACACACTCTGCTTTTGAGAAAAGAGCACTCTTCTACTCTACTGTGTTTCCCATAGGGTCCGAACAGTGAGCTTCATCAGAATAAAAGAACTGTGCTTCCTACACACAGGGGCCATATCTAGTTCAACTCTGCTTAGGAAACTGACAAGAACAGTAGCTCCTCCTCAGTCCCATACACTGTACTTGCTGGGAACAGACGCGAGTGCTACTGGCACTGTGTATGGCAATGGGAGCACAAAAGTGACTCTTCTTACCAGAAAACAACTCTTGCTCGTAGGACCAGAAGCTGCATTGTATTCAACTCCATTTCTGACATGGAAACAAACACTAGCTCGCCTTAGAAGAAACACACTCTGCTTTTCAGAAAGAGCACTCTTCTACTCTACTGTGTTTTCTATTGGGCCAGAAGAGTGAGCTTGCTCAGAACAAATAACTGTGCTTCCTACACACACGGGCCATATCTAGTTCAACTCTGCTTAGGAAACTGACAAGAACAGTAGCTCCTCTTCAGTCCAATACACTGTAGTTGGTGGTTACAAACGAGAGTGCTTTTTGCACTGTGTATGGCAATGGGAGGGCAATAGTGACTTTCCTTACCGGAAAAAACTCTTGCTCGTAGGACCAAAAACTGAATGTGATTCAACTCCATTTAGGACTGGGAAACAAACTCTAGTTCCCCTTACAAGAAACACACTCTGCTTTTGAGAAATGAGCACTCTTCTACTCTACTGTGTTTCCCATGGGGTCCGAACAGTGAGCTTGCTCAGAACAAAAGAACTGTGCTTCCTACACACAGGGGCCATATCTAGTTCAACTCTGCTTAGGAAACTGACATGAACAGTAGCTCCTCTTCAGTCCCATACACTGTACTTGCTGGGAACAGACGCGAGTGCTATTTGCACTGTGTATGGCAATGGCAGCACAAAAGGGACTCTTCTTACCAGAAAACAACTTTTGCTCGTAGGACCAGAAACTTCATTGTATTCAACTCCATTTCTGACTTGGAAACAAACACAAGCTCGCCTTACAAGAAACACACTCTGCTTTTGAGAAAAGAGTACTCCTCTACTCTACTGTGTTTTCTATTGGGCGAGAACAGTGAGCTTGATCAGAACAAAAGAACTGTGCTTCCAACACACACGGGCCATATCTAGATCAATTCGGCATAGGAAACTGACAAGAACAGTAGCTCCTCTTCATTCCAATACACTGTACTTGCTGGGAACAGACGCGAGTGCTATTTGCACTGTGTGTGGCAATGGGAGCGCAATAGTGACGTTCCATACCAGAAAACAACGCTTGCTCGTAGGACCAAAAACTGCATGTGATTCAACTCCATTTAGGACTGGGAAACAAATGCTAGCTCGCCTTACAAGAAACACATTCTTCTTTTGAGAAAAGAACACTCTTCTACTCTACGGTTTTACCCATAGGGCCAGAACAGTGAGCTTGCTCAGAACAAAAGAACTGTGCTTCCTACACACACGGGACATATCTAGTTCAACTGTGCTTAGGAAACAGTTAAGAACAGTAGCTCTTCTTCAGTCCAATACACTGTACTTGCTGGTAACAGACGCCAGTGCTATTTGCCCTGTGTATGACAATGGGAGAACAACAGTGACTCTTCTTACCAGAAAACAACTCTTGCTCATAGGATCAGAAATTGCATGTGATTCAACTCCATTTATGACTGGGAAACAAACGCTAGCTCACGTTACATGAAACACACTCTGCTTTTGAGAAAAGAGCACTCTTCTATTCTACTGTGTTTCCGATGGTGTCTGAATAGTGAGCTTGCTCAGAACAAAAGAACTGTGCTTCCTACACACACGGCCATATCTAGTTCAATTCTGCTTAGGAAACTGACAAGAACAGTATATCCTCTTCAGTCCAATACACTGTACTTGCTGGGTACAGACGCCAGTGCTATTTGCCCTGTGTATGACAATGGGAGCACAATAGTGACTCTTCTTACCAGAAAATAACTCTTGCTCGTAGGACCAGAAACTGCATGGGATTCAACTCCATTTAGGACTGGGAAACAAACGCTAGCTCGCCTTACAAGAAACACACTCTGCTTATGAGAAAAGAGCACTCTTCTACTCTACTGTGTTTCCTATTGGGCCAAAACAGTGAGCATGCTCAGAACTAAAGAACTGTGCTTCCCACACACTCGGCCATATCTAGTTCAACTCTGCTTAGGAAACTGACAAGAACAGTAGCTCCTGTTCAGTCCAATACACTGTACTTGCTGGGAGCAGACGCGAGTGCTCTTTGCACTGTGTATGGCAATGGGAGCGCAATAGTGACTTTCCTTACCAGAAAACAACTCTTGCTCGTAGGACCAAAAACTGCATGTGATTCAACTCCATTTAGGACTGGGAAACAAACGCTAGCTTGCCTTATAAGAAACACACTCTGCTTTTGAGAAAAGAGCACTCTTCTACTCTACTGTGTTTCCTATAGGGCCAGAACAGTGAGCTTGCTCAGAACAAACGAACTGTGCTTCCTACACACACGGGCCACATTTAGTTCAATTCTGCTTATGAAACTGACAAGAACAGTAGTTCCTCTTCAGTCCAATACACTGTGCATGCTGGGAACAGACGCCAGTGCTATTTGCCCTGTGTATGACAATGGGAGCGCAATAGTGACTCTTCTTACTAGAAAACAACTCTTGCTCGTAAAACCAGAAACTGCATGTGATTCAAGTCCATTTAGGACTGGGAAACAAACGCTAGCTCGCCCTACAAGAAACACACTCTGCTTTTGAGAATAGAGCACATTTCTACTCTACAGTGTTAACCAAAGGGCCAGAACAGTGAGCTTGCTCAGAACAAAAGAACTGTGCTTCCTACACACACGGGCCATATTTAGTTCAATTAAGCTTAGGAAACTGACAAGAACAGTAGATCCTCTTCAGTCCAATACACTGTACATGCTGGGAACAGACACCAGTGCTATTTATACTGTGTATGAAAATGGGAGCACAATAGTGACTCTTCTTACAGAAAACAACTCTTGCTCATAGGACCAGAAACTGCATGTGATTCAAGTCCTTTTATTACTGGGAAACAAACGCTAGATCACCTTACAAGAAACACTCTCTGCTTTTGAGAAAAGAGCACTCTTCTATCTACTGTGTTTCCTATGGGATCCGAACAGTGAGCTTGCTCAGAACAAAAGAACTGTGCTACCTACACACAGGGGCCATATATAGTTCGACTCTGCTTAGGAAAATGACAAGAACAGTAGCTCCTCTTCAGTCCAATACACTGTACAAGCTGGGAACAGACGCCAGTGCTATTTCCCCTGTGTATGACAATGGGAGCGCCATAGTGACACTTCTTACCAGAAAACAAGTCTTGCTCGTAGGACCAAGAACTGCATGTGATTAAACTCCATTTATGACTGGTAAACAAACGCTACCTTGCCTTACAAGAAAGACACTCTGCTTTTGAGAAAAGGGCACTATTCTACGCTACTGTGTTTCCTATGGGGTCCGAACAGTGAGCTTGCTCAGAACAAAAAACTATGCTTCTTACACACAGGGGCCATATCTAGTTCAACTCTGCTTAGGAAACTGACAAGAACAGTAGATCCTCTTCAGTCCAATACACTGTACTTGTGGGAACAAACGCGAGTGCTATTTGCCCTGTGTATGACAATGGGAGCGCAATAGTGACTCTTCTTACCAGAAAACAACTCTTGCTCGTAGGACCAGAAACTGCATGGGATTCAACTCCATGTAGGACAGGGAAACAAACACTAACTCGCTTTAAAAGAAACAAACTCTGCTTTTGAGAAATGAGCACTCATCTACTTTAGTGTGTTACCCATAGGGCCGGAACATTGAGCTTGCTCAGAACAAAAGAACTGTGTTTCCTAAACACACGGGCCATATTTAGTTCAATTCCGCTTAGGAAATTGACAAGAACAGTAGCTCTTCTTCAGTCCAATACACTGTACTTGCTGGGAACAGACGCCAGTACTATTTGCGCTGTGTATGGCAATGGGAGCACAATAGTGGCTCTTCTTACCAGAAAACAACTCTTGCTCATAGGACCAGAAACTGCATGGGATTCAACTCCATGTAGGACAGGGAAACAAACACTAACTCGCCTTAAAAGAAACACACTCTGCTTTTCAGAAAAGAGCACGCATCTGCTTCACAGTGTTTCCTTTGAGGTCTGAACAGTGAGCTTGCTCAGAACAAAAGAACTGTGCTTCCTACACACACGGCCATATCTAGTTCAACTCTGCTTAGGAAACTGACAAGAACAGTAGCTCTTCTTCAGTCCAATACACTGTAGTTGCTGGGAACAGACGCGAGTGCTATTTGCACTGTGAATGGCAATGGGAGCACAATAGTGACACTTCTTACCAGAAAAAAATCTCTTGATCGTAGGACCAGAAACTGCATTGTATTCAACTCCATTTCTGACTCTAAAACAAACACTAGCTCGCCTTACAAGAAACATACTCTGCTTTTGAGAAAAGAGCACTCTTCTACTCTACTGTGTTTCCTATAGGGCCAGAACAGTGAGCTTGCTCAGAACAAAAGAACTGTGCTTCTTACACACACGGCCATATCTAGTTCAATTTTGCTTAGGAAACTGACAAGAACAGTAGATCCTCTTCAGTCCAATACACTGTAAATGCTGGGAACAGACGCCAGTGCTATTTGCCCGGTGTATGACAATGTGAGCGCAATAGTGACTCTTCTTACCAGAAAACAACTCTTGCTCGTAGGACCAGAAATTGTATGTGATTCAACTCCATTTAGGACTGGGAAACAAACGCTAGCTAGCCTTACAAGAAACACACTCTGCTTTTGAGAAAAGAGCATTCTTCTACTCTACTGTGTTTCCCATAGGGACAGAACAGTGAGCTTGCTCAGAACAAAAGAAATCTTCTTCCTACACACACGGGCCATAAGTAGTTCAACTCTGCTTAGGAAACTGACAAGAACAGTAGCTCCTTTTCAGTCCAATACACTGTAATTGCTGGGAACAGACGCGAGTGCTATTTGCCAGGTGTATGACAATGGGAGCACAATAGTGACTCTTCTTTCCAGAAAACAACTCTTGTTGTAGGACCTGAATCTGCATGTGATTCAACTTCATTTAGGACTGGGAAACAAACGCTAGCTCACCTTACAAGAAACACACTCTGCTTTTGAGAAAAGACCACTCTTCTACTCTACTGTGTTTCCTATGGGTCCGAAGAGTGAGCTTGCTCAGAACAAAAGAACTGTGCTTCCTACACACACGGATCTTTTCTAGTTCAACTCTGCTCAGGAAACTGACAGGAACAGTATCTCATCTTCAGTCCAATACACTGTACTTGCTGGGAACAGATGCGAGTGCTATTTGCACTGTGTATGGCAATGGGAGCGCAATAGTGACTTTCCTTACCAGAAGACAACTCTTGCTCGTAGGACCTGAAACTGCATGTGATTCAACTCCATTTAGGACTGGGAAACAAATGCTAGCTCGCCTTACAAGAAACACACTCTGCTTTTGAGAAAAGAGCACTCTTCTACTCTACTGTGTTTCCTATAGGGCCAGAACAATGAGCTTGCTCAGAACCAAAGAACTGTGCTTCCTACACACACAGGCCATATCTAGTTCAATTCTGCTTAGAAAACTGACAAGAACAGTAGATCCTCTTCAGTCCAATACACTGTACTTTAGGGAACAGACGCCAGTGCTATTTGCCCGGTGTATGACAATGGGAGCGCAATAGTGACTCTTCTTACAACAAAACAACTCTTGCCCGTAGGACCAGAAACTGCATGGGATTCAACTCCATTTAGGATTGGGAAACAAACGCTAGCTAGCCTTACAAGAAACACAATCTGCTTTTGAGAGTAGGGCACACATCTACTCTACTGTGTTTCCTATGGGGTCCAAACAGTGAGCTTGGTCAGAACAAAAGAACTGTGCTTCCTACACACACAGGTCATATCTAGTTCAACTCTGCTTAGGAAACTGACAAGAACAGTAGCTCCTCTTCAGTCCAATACACTGTACTTGCTGGAAACAGACGTGAGTGCTCTTTGCACTGTGTATGGCAATGGGAGCACAATAGTGACTCTTCTTACCAGAAAACGACTCTTGCTCTTAGGACCAGAAACTGCATCTGATTTAACTCCATTTAGGACTGGGAAACAAACACTAGCTCGCCTTACAAGAAACACACTCTGCTTTTGAGGAAAGAGCACTCTTCTACTCTACTGTGTTTCTTATAGGGGCAGAACAGTGAGCTTGCTCAGAAGAAAAGAACTGTGCTTCCTATACATACGGGCCATATCTAGTTCAACTCTGCTTAGGAAACTGACAAGAACAGTAGCTCCTCTTCAGTCCAATACACTGTACTTGCTGTGAACAGAAGCGAGTGCTATTGGCACTGTGTATGGCAATGGGAGCACAATAGTGACTTTCCTTTCCAGAAAACAACTCTTGCATGTAGGACCAAAAACTTCATGTGATTCAACTCCATTTAGTACTTGGAAACAAACGCTAGATTGCCTTACAAGAAACATACTCTGCTTTTGAGAAAACAGCACTCTTCTACTCTACTGTGTTTCCTATAGCGCCAGAACAGTGAGCTTGCTCAGAACAAAAGAACTGTGCTTTCTACACACGTCATATCTAGTTCAATTCTGCTTAGTAAACTGACAAGAACAGTAGCTCCTCTTCAGTCCAATACACTGTACATGCTGGGAACAGACGCCAGTGCGATTTGCACTGTGTACGGCAATGGGAGCACAATAGTGACTCTTCTTACCAGAAAAAAACTCTTGCTCGTAGGACCAGAAACTGCATGTGATTCAACTCCATTTAGGACTGGGAAACAAACACTAGCTGGCCTTACAAGAAACACACTCTGCTTTTGAGGAAAGAGCACTCTTCTACTCTACTGTGTTTCCTATAGCGCCAAACAGTGAGTTTGCTCAGAGCAAAAGAACTGTGCTTCTTACACACACGGGCCATATCTAGTTCAATTCTGCTTAGGAAACTGACAGGAACAGTAGCTCCTCTTCATTCCAATACACTGTACTTGCTGGGAATAGATGCGAGTGCTATTTGCACTGTATATTGCAATGGAAGTGCAATAGTGACTTTCCTTACCAGAAAACAACTCTTGCTCGTAGGACCTGAAACTGCATGTGATTCAACTCTATTTAGGACTGGGAAACAAACTCTAGCTCGCCTTAGAAGAAACACTCTCTGCTTTTGAGAAAAGAGCACTCTTCTACTCTACTGTGTTTCCTATAGGGGCAGAACAGTGAGCTTGCTCAGAACAAAAGAACTGTGCTTCCTACACACACGGGCCATATCTACTTCAACTCTGCTTAGGAAAATGACAAGAACAGTAGCTCCTCTTCAGCCCAATACACTGTACTTGCTGGGAACAGATGCGAGTGCTATTTGCAAAGTGTATGGCAATTGGAGCACAATAGTGACTTTCCTTACCAGAAAACAACTCTTGCGTGTAGCACCAAAAACTGCATGTGATTCAACTCCTTTAGAACTTGGAAACAAATGCTAGCTCGCCTAACAAGAAACGCACTCTGCTTTTGAGAAAAGAGCTCTCTTCTACTCTACTGTGTTTCCTATAGGGCCAGAACAGTGAGCTTGCTCAGAACAAAAGAACTGTGCTTCCTACACAGACGGGACATATCTAGTTCAATTCTGCTTAGGAAACTGACAAGAACAGTAGCTCCTCTTCAGTCCAATACAGTGTAATGGCTGGGAACAGACGCGAGTGCTATTTGCACTGTGTATGGCAAAGGGAGCGCAATAGTGACTCTTCTTACCACAAAACAACTCCAGCTCGTAGGACCAGAAACTGCATGTGTATTTCAACTCCATTTAGGACTGGGAAACCAATGCTAGCTCGCCTTACAAGAAACACACTCTGCTTTTGAGAAAAGAGCACTCCTCTACTCTACTGTGTTTCCTCTGGCGTTCGACCAGTGAGCTTGCTCAGAACAAAAGAACTGTGCTTCCTACACACACAGGTCATATCTAGTTCAACTCTGCTTAGGAAACTGACAAGACCAGTAACTCCTCTTCAGTCCAATACACTGTACTTGCTGGGAAGAGACGCGAGTGCTATTTGCACTGTTTTTGGCAATGGGAGCGCAATAGTAACTCTTCTTACCAGAAAACAACTCCTGCACGTAGGACCAGAAACTGCATGTGATTCAACTCCATTAAGGACTGGGAAACAAACGCTAGCTCGCCTTACAAGAAGCACACTCTGCTTTTGAGAAAAGAGCACTCTTCTACTCTACTGTGTTTCCTATGGGGTCCTAACAGTGAGCTTGCTCAGAACAAAAGAACTGTGCTTGCTACACACACGGGCCATATCTCGTACAACTCTGCTTAGGAAACTGACAAGAACAGTAGCTCTTCTTCAGTCCAATACACTGTACTTGCTGGGAACAGACGCGAGTGCTATTTGCACTGTGTATGGCAATGGGAGCGCAGTAGTGACTCTTCTTACCTAAAACTACTCTTGCTTGTAAGACCAAAAACTGCATGTGATTAAACTCCATTTAGGACTGGGAAACAAATGCTAGCTCGCCTTACAAGAAACACACTCTGCTTTTGAGAAAAGAGCACTCTTCTATTCTACTGTGTTTCCTATGGGGTCCAAACAGTGAGCTTGCTCAGAACAAAAGAACTGTGCTTCCTACACACACGGGCCATATCTAGTTCAACTCTGCTTTGAAAACTGACAAGAACAGTAGCTCCTCTTCAGTCCACTACAGTGTACTTGCTGGGAACAGACACGAGTGCTATTTGCACGGTGTATGACAAGGGGAGCACAATAGTGACACTTCTTACCAGAAAACAAATCTTGCTCGTAGGACCAGAAACTGCATGTGATTCAACTCCATTTAGGACTGGGAAACAAATGCTAGCTCGCCTTACAAGAAACACACTCTGCTTTTGAGAAAAGAGCACTCTTCTACTCTACTGTGTTTTCTATGGGGTCCGTACAGTGAGCTTGCTCAGAACAAAAAAACTGTGCTTCCTTCACACATGTGCCATATCTAGCTCAACTCTGCTTAGGAAACTGACAAGAATAGTAGCTTCTCTTCAGTCCAAAACACTGTACTTGCTAGGAACAGATGCCAGTGCTATTTGCACTGTGTAATGCAATGGGAGCGCAAAAGTGAGTTTCTTTACCAGAAAACAACTCTTGCTCATAGGATGAAAAACTGTATGTGACTCAACTCCATTTAGGACTGGGAAACAAACGCCAGCTCGCCTTACAAGAAACACACTCTGCATTTGAGAAAAGAGCACTCTTCTACTCTACTGTGTTTCCTTTAGGGCTAGAACAGTGAGCTTGCTCAGAACAAATGAACTGTGCTACCTAAACACACGGACCATATCTAGTTCAACTCTGCTTAGGAAACTGACAAGAACAGTTGATCCTCTTCAGTCCAATACACTGTACTTGCTGGGAACAGACGCCAGTGCTATTTGCCCTGTGTATGACAATGGGAGCACAATAGTGAATCTTCTTACCGGAAAACAACTCTTGCTCGTAGGACCAGAAACTGCATGTGATTCAACTCCATTTAGGACTGGGAAACAAACGCTAGCTCGCCTTACAAGAAACACACTCTTCGTTTGAGATAAGAGCTCTCTTCTACTCTACTGTGTTTCCTTTGGTTCCGAAGAGTGAGCATGCTCAGAACAAAAGAACTGTGCTTCCTACACACAGGGGCCATATCTAGTTCAACTCTGCTTAGGAAACTGACAAGAACAGTAGCTCCTCTTCATTCCAATATACTGTACTTGCTGGGAACAGACGCTAGTGCTATTTGCACTGTGTATGGCAATGGGAGCACAATAGTGACTCTTCTTACCACAAAACACTCTTGCTCCTAGGACCAGAAACTGCATGTGATTCAACTCCTTTTAGGACTGGGAAACAAACACTAGCTCCCCTTACAAGAAACACACTCTGCTTTTGAGAAAAGAGCACTCTTCTACTCTACTGTGTTTCCTATAGGGCCAGAACAGTGACCTTGTTCAGAACAAAAGAACTGTGCTTCCCACACACACGGATCATATCTAGTTCAACTCTGCTTAGTAAACTGACAAGAACAGTAGCTCCTCTTTAGTCCAATACACTGTACTTGCTGGGAACAGACGCCAGTGTTATTGCACTGTGTATGTAAATGGAAGCGCAATAGTGACTCTTCTTACCAGAAAACAACTCTTGCTTGTAGGACCAGAATCTGAATGGGATTCAACTCTGTTATTGACTGGGAAACAAACAATAGCTCGCCTTAAAAGAAACACACTCTTCTTTTGAGAAAAGAGCACTCTTCTACTCTACTGTGTTTCCTATGTGGTCCAAACAGTAAGCTTACTCAGAACAAAAGAAAAGTGCTTCCTACACACACGGCTCATATCTAGTTCAACTCTGCTTAGGAAACTGACAAGAACAGTAGCTCCTCTTCAGTCCAATACACTGTACTTGCTGGGAACACACGGCAGTGCTATTTGTACTATCTATGGCAATGGGAGCGCAATAGTGACTCTTCTTACCAGAAAACAACTCTTGCTCATAACACCAACAAATGCATGTGATTCACCTCCATTTAGGACTGGGAAACAAACGCAAGCTCGCCTTACAAGAAACACACTCTGCTTTTGAGAAAAGAGCACTCTTCTACTCTACTGTGTTTCCTATAGGGCCAGAACAGTGAGCTTGCTCAGAACAAAAGAACTGTGCTTGCTACACACATGTGCCATATCTCGTTCAACTCTGCTTAGGAAACTGACAAGAACAGTAGCTCCTCTTCAATCCAATAAGCTGTACTTGCTGGGAACAGACGCGAGTGCTATTTGCACTGTGTATGGCAATGGGAGCACAATAGTGACTCTTCTTACCAGAAAACAACTCTTGCTCGTAGGACCAAAAACTGCATGGGATTAAACTCCATTTAGGACTGGGAAAAAAACGCTAGCTCGCCTTACAAGAAACACACTCTGCTTTTGAGTAAAGGGCACACTTCTACTCTACTGTGTTTCCTATTGGGTCCGAACAGTGAGCTTGATCAGAACAAAAGAACTGTGCTTCCTACACACGGGCCATGTCTAGTTAAACTCTGCTTAGGAAACTGACAAGAACAGTAGCTCATCTTCAGTCCAATACACTGTACTTGCTTGGGACAGACGCGAGTGCTATTTGCACTGTGTATGGCAATGGGAGCACAATAGTGACTCTTCTTACCAGAAAACAAATCTTGCTCGTAGGACCAAAAACTGCATGTCATTCAACTCCATTTAGAACTGGGAAATAAAAGCTAGCTCGCCTTACAAGAAACACACTCTGCTTTTGAGAAAGGAGCACACTTCTACTCTACTGTGTTTCCTATAGGGCCAAAACAGTAGGCTTGCTCAGAACAAAAGAACTGTGCTTCTAACACACACGGGCCATATCTAGTTCAATTCTGCTTAGGAAACGGACAAGAACAGTAGATCCTCTTCAGTCGAATACACTGTACATGCTGGGAACAGACGCCAGCGCTATTTGCCCTGTGTATGACAATGGGAGCGAAATAGTGACTCTTCTTACCAGAAAACAACTCTTGCTCATAGGAACAGAAACTGCATGTGATTCAACTCCACTTAGAACTGGGTAAGAAATACTAGCTCTCCTTACAAGAAACACACTGTGCTTTTGAGAAAAGGGCACAATTCTACACTACTGTGTTTCCTATGGGTTCCGAACAGTGAGCTTGCTCAGAACAAAAGAACTGTGCTTCCTACACACACGGGCCATATCTAGTTCAACTCTGCTTAGGAAACTGACAAGAACAGTAGATCCTATTAAGTCCAATACACTGTACATGCTGGGAACAGACGCCACTGCTATTTGCCCTGTTTATGACAATGGGAGCTCAATAGTGACTCTTCTTACCAGAAAACAACTCCTGCGCGTAGGACCAGAAACTGCATGTGATTGAACTCCATTTAGGACTGGGAAACAAACGCTAGCTCGCCTTACAAGAAGGCCACTCTGCTTTTGAGAAAAGAGCACTCTTCTACGCTACTGTGTTTCCTATGGGATCCGAACAGTGAGCTTGCTCAGAACAAAAGAACTGTGCTACCTACACACGGGCCATATCTCGTTCAACTCTGCTTAGGAAACTGACAAGAACATTAGCTCCTCTTCTGTCCAATACACTGTACATGCTGGGAACAGACACCAGTGCTATTTGCCCTGTGTATGACAATGGGAGCACAATAGTGACTCTTCTTACCAGAAAACAACTCTTGCTCGTAAGACCAGAAAATGCATGTGATTCAACTCCAATTAGGACTGGGAAACAAACGCTAGCTCGCCTTACAAGAAACACACTGTGCTTTTGAGAAAAGAGCACTCTTCTACTCTACTGTGTTTTCTATGGGGTCCGAACAGTGAGCTTGCAGAGAACAAAAGAACTGTGCTTCCTACACACAGGGGCCATATCTCGTTCAACTCTCCTTAGGAAACTGACAAGAACAGTAGATCCTCTTAAGTCCAATACACTGTACATGCTGGGAACAGTCGCCACTGCTATTTGCCCTGTTTTTGACAATGGGAGCACAATAGTGACTCTTCTTACCAGAAAACAACTCCTGCTCGTAGGACCAGAAACTGCATGTGATTCAACTCCATTTAGGACTGGGAAACAAACGCTAGCTCGCCTTACAAGAAGCACACTCTGCTTTTAAGAAAAGAGCACTCTTCTACTCTACTGTTTTTCCTATAGGGCCAGAACAGTGAGCTTGCTCAGAACAAAAGAACTGTGCTTGCAACACACACGGGCCATATCTCGTTCAACTCTGCTTAGGAAACTGACAAGAACAGTAGCTCTTCTTCAGTCCAATACACTGTACTTGCTGGGAACAGACGCGAGTGCTATTTGCACTGTGTAAGGCAATGGGAGCGCTGTAGTGACTCTTCTTACCTAAAACTACTCTTGCTCGTAGGACCAAAAACTGCATGTGATTCAACTCCATTTAGGACTGGGAAACAAATGCTAGCTCGCCTTACAAGAAACACACTCTGCTTTTGAGAAAAGGGCACACTTCTACTTAACTGTGTTTCCTATTGGGTCGGAACAGTGAGCTTGCTCAGAACAAAAGAACTGTGCTTCCTTCACACATGGGCCATATCTAGTTCAACTCTGCTTAGGAAACTGACAAGAATAGTAGCTTCTGTTCAGACCAAAACACTGTACTTGCTGGGAACAGATGCGAGTGCTATTTGCACTGTGTATGGCAATGGGAGCGCAAAAGTGACTTTCCTTACCAGAAAACAACTCTTCCTCATAGGATGAAAAACTGAATGTGATTCAACTCTATTTAGGACTGGGAAACAAACGCCAGCTCACCTTACAAGAAACACACTCTGCATTTGAGAAAAGAGCACTCTTCTACTCTACTGTTTTTCCTTTAGGGCTAGAACAGTGAGCTTGCTCATAACAAAAGAAGTGTGCTTCCTACACACACGGACCATATCTAGTTCAACTCTGCTTAGAAAACTGACAAGAAGAGTAGCTCCTCTTCAGTCCAATACAGTGTACTTGCTGGGAACAGACGCGAGGGCTATTTGCACTGTGTATGGCAATGGGAGCACAATACTTACTCTTCTTACCAGAAAACAAATCTTGCTTGTAGGAACAGAAACTGCATGTGATTCAACTCCATTTCGGACTGGGAAACAAATGCTTGCTCGCCTTACAAGAAACACACTCTGCTTTTCAGAAAAGAGCACTCTTCTATTCTACTGTGTTTCCTATGGGGTCCGAACAGTGAGCTTGCTCAGAACAAAAGAACTGTGCTTCCTACACACACGGGCCATATCTAGTTCAACTCTGCTTAGGAAACTGACAAGAACAGTAGCTCGTTTTCAGTCCACTACACTGTACTTGCTGGGAACAAACGCGAGTGCTATTTGCACTGTGTATGGCAATTGGAGCAAAATAGTGATTCTTGTTACCAGAAAACAACACTTGCTCGTACGACCAGAAACTGCATAGGATTCAACTCCATTTCTGACTGGGAAACAAACACTAGCTCGCCTTACAAGAAACACACTCTGCTTTTGAGAAAAGAGCACTCTTCTATTCTACTGTGTTTCCTGCGGGATCTGAACAGTGAGCTTGCTCAGAACAGAAGAACTGTGCTTCCTACACACACGGGCCATATCTAGTTTAACTCCGCTCAGGAAACTGACAAGAACAGTAGCTCCTCTTCAGTCCACTACAATGTACTTGCTTCGAACAGACTCGAGTGCTATTTGCACTGTGTATGACAATTGGAGCACAACAGTGACACTTCTTACCAATAAACAACTCTTGGTCGTAGGACCAGAAACTGCATGTGATTCAACTCCATTTAGGACTGGGAAACAAACGCTACCTCGCCTTACAAGAAACACACTCTGCTTTTGAGAAAAGAGCACTCTTCTACTCTACTGTGTTTCCTATAGGGCCAGAACAGTGAGCTTGCTCAGAACAAAAGAACTGTGCTTCCTACACACACGGGCCATATCTCGTTCAACTCTGCTTAAAAAACTGACAAGAACAGTAGCTCTTCTTCAGTCCAATACACTGTACTTGCTGGGAACAGACGCGAGTGCTATTTGCACTGTGTATGGCAATGGGAGCACAGTAGTGACTCTTCTTACCTAAAACTACTCTTGCTCGTAGGACCAAAAACTGCATGTGATTAAACTACATTTAGGACTGGGAAACAAATGCTAGCTCGCCTTACAAGAAACACACTCTGCTTTTGAGAAAAGAGCACTCTTCTATTCTACTGTGTTTCCTATGGGGTTCGAACAGTGAGCTTATTCTGAACAAATGACTGTGCTTCCTACACACACGGGTCATCTCTAGTTCAACTCTGCTTAGGAACCTGACAAGAACAGTAGATCCTCTTCAGTCCAATACACTGTACTTGCTGGGATCAGACGTGAGGGATATTTGCACTGTGTATGGCAATGGGAGCGCAATAGTGTCTCTTCTTACCCGAAAACAACTCTTGCTCGTAGGACCAGAAACTGCATGTGATTCAAATACATTTATAACTTGGAAAGAAACGCTAACTCACCTTACAAGAAAAACACTCTGCTTTTGTGAAAAGAGCACTCTTCTACTCTACTGTTTTTCCTATAGGGCCAGAACAGTGAGCTTGCTCAGAACAAAAGAACTGTGCTTCCTACACACACGGCCATATCTAGTTCAATTCTGCTTAGGATACTGACAAGAACAGTAGATCCTCTTAAGTCCAGTACACTATGCATGCTGGGAACAGATGCCAGTGCTATTTGCCCTGTTTATGACAATGGGAGCGCAAAAGTGACTCTTCTTACCAGAAAACAACTCTTGCTCATAGGACCTTAAACCGCATGTGATTCAACTCTATTTAGGACTGGGAAACAAACGCTAGCTTGCCTTACAAGAAGCACACTCTGCTTTTGAGAAAAGAGCACTCTTCTACTCTAAGGTGTTTCCTATGGGGTCCGAACAGTGAGCTTGCTCAGAACAAAAGAACTGTGCTTCCTACACACACGGGCCATATCTCGTTCAACTCTGCTTAGGAAACTGACAAGAACAGTAGGTCCTCTTCAGTCCAATACACTGTACTTGCTGGGAACAGACGCGAGTGCTATTTGTACTGTGTATGGCAATGGGAGCGCAATAGTGACTCTATAAACCAGAAAACAACTCTTGCTCATAGGACCAAAAATTGCATGTAATTCAACTCCATTTAGAACTGGGAAAGAAACGCTAGTTCGGCTTACAAGAAACACACTCTGCTTTTGAGAAAAGAGCACTCTTCTACTCTACTGTGTTTCCTATGGGGTTCGAACAGTGAGCTTGCTCAGAACAAAAGAACTGTGCTTCCTACACACACGGCAATATCTAGTTCAACTCTGCTTAGGAAACTGACGAGAACAGTAGCTCCTCTTCAGTCCAATACACTGTACTTGCTGAGAACAGATGCGAGTGCTATTTGCACTGTGAACAGCAATGGATGCACAATAGTGACTCTTCTTACCAGAAAACAACTCTTGCTCTTAGGACCTGAAACTGCATTTGATTCAATCCACTTAGGACTGGGAAACAAACGCTAGCTCTCCTTACAATACACACGCTCTGCTTTTGAGAATAGGGCACACATCTACTTTACTGTGTTTCCTATGGGGTCCAAACAGTGAGCATGCTCAGAACAAAAGAACTGTGCTTCCTACACACACGGGTCATATCTAGTTCAACTCTGCTTAGGAAACTGACAAGAAGAGTAGCTCCTCTTCACTGCAAAACACTGTAATTGCTGGGAACAGACGCGAGTGCTATTTGCACTGTGTATGGCAATGGGAGCACAATAGTGACTCTTCTAACCAGAAAACAACTCTTGCTCGTAGGACTAGAAACTGTAAGTGTATTTCACTCCATTTAGGACTGGGAAACAAATGCTAGCTCGCCTTACAAGAAACACACTCTGCTTTTGAGAAAAGAGCACTCTTCTACTCTAGTGTATTTTCTATAGGTCCAGAACAGTGAGCTTGCTCAGAACAAAAGAAATGTGCTTCCTACACACACGGGCCATATCTAGTTCAACTCTCCTTAGGAAACTGACAAGAACAGTAGCTCCTCTTCAGTCCAATACACTGTACTTGCTGGGAACAGACGCGAGTGCTATTTGCACTGTGTACGGCAATAAGTGCACAATAGTGACTCTTCTTACCAGAAAACAACTCTTGCTCTTAGGAACAGAAACTGCATTTGATTCAATCCACTTAGGACTGGGAAACAAATGATTGCTCGCCTTACAAGAAACACGCTCTGCTTTTGAGAATAGGGCACACATCTACTCTACTGTGTTTCCTATGGGGTCCAAACAGTGAGCTTGCTCTGAACAAAAGAACTGTGCGTCCTACACACACGGGTCATATCTAGTTCAACTCTGCTTAGGAAACTGACAAGAACAGTAGATCCTCTTCCGTCCAAAACACTGTAATTGCTGGGAACAGACGCGAGTGCTATTTGCACTAGTATGGCAATGGGAGCACAATAGTGACTTTCCTTACCAGAAAAAACTCTTGCTCGTAGGAACAGAAACTGCATGTGATTCAACTCCATTTAGGACTGGGAAACAAATGCTAGCTTGCCTTACAAGAAACACGCTCTGCATGTGAGGAAAGAGCACTCTTCTACTCTCCTGTGTTTCCTATAGGGCCAGAACAGCGAGCTTGCTGAGAACAAAAAAACTGTGCTTCCTAAACACACAGGCCATATCTAGTTCATCTCTGCTTAGGAACCTGACAAGAACAGTAGATCCTCTTCAGGCCAATACACTGTGCATGCTGGGAAGAGACGCCAGTGCTATTTGCCCTGTGTATGACAATGGGAGCACAATAGTGACTCTTCTTACCAGAAAACAACTCTTGCTCGTAGGACCAGAAACTGCATGTGATTCAACTCCATTTAGGACTGGGAAACAAACGCTAGCTTGCATTACAAGAAACACACTCTGCTTTTGAGAAAAGAGCACTCTTCTACTCTACTGTGTTTCCTGTAGGGCCAGAACAGTGAGCATATTCAGAACAAAAGAACTGTGCTTCCTGCACACACGGGCCATATCTAGTTCAACTCTGCTTAGAAACCTGACAAGAACAGTAGCTCCTCTTCAGTCCAATACACTGTACTTGTTGGGAACAGACGCGAGTGCTATTTGTACTGTGTACAGCAATGGGAGCACAATAGTGACTCTTCTTACCAGAAAACAACTCTTGCTCGTAGGACCAAAAACTGCATGTGATTCAACTCCATTTAGGACTGGGAAACAAACGCTTGCTCACCTTACAAGAAACACACTCTGGTTTTGAAAAAAGAGCACTCTTCTACTCTACTGTGTTTCCTATGGGGTTCAAACAGTGAGCTTGCTCAGAACAAAAGAACTGTGCTTCCTGCACACACGGGCCATACCTAGTTCAACTCTCCTTAGGAAACTGACAAGAACAGTAGCTTCTCTTCAGTCCAACACACTGTACTTGTTGGGAACAGACGCGAGGGCTATTTGCATTGTGTATGGCAAAGGGAGCGCAATAGTGACTCTTCTAACCAGAAAACAACTCTTGCTCGTAGGACCAGAAACTGCATGTGTATTTCAACTCAATTTAGGACTGGGAAACAAATGCTAGCTCGCCTTACAAGAAACACACTCTGCTTTTGAGAAAAGAGCACTCATCTACTCTACTGTGTTTCCTATGGTGTCCAAACAATGAGCTTGCTCAGAACAAAAGAAGTGTGCTTCCTACACACACGGGCAATATCTAGTTCAAGTCTGCTTAGGAAACTGACAAGAGCAGTAGATCCTCTTCAGTGCAATACAGTGTACTTACTGGGAACAGATGCGAGTGCTATTTGCAACGTGTATGGCAATGGAATGCAATAGTGACTTTCCTTACCAGAAAACAACTCTTGCGCTTAGGACCAATAACTGCATGTGATTCAACTCCATTTAGGACTGGGAAACAAACGCTAGTTCTCCTTACAAGAAACACACTCTGCTTTTGAGAAAAGAGCACTCTTCTACTCTGCTGCGTTTCCTATAGCGCCAGAACAGTGAGCTTGCTCAGAACAAAAGAACTGTGCTACCTACACTCACTGGCCATATTAGTTCAACTCTGCTTAGGAAACTGACAAGAACAGTAGCTCCTCTTCAGTCCAATACACTGTACTTGCTGGGAACAGACGCGAGTGCTATTTGCACTGTGTATGGCAATAAGTGCACAATAGTGACTCTTCTAACCAGAAAACAACTGTTGCTCTTAGGAACAGAAACTGCATTTGATTCAATCCACTTAGGACTGGGAAACAAACGCTAGCTCGCTTTACAAGAAACACGCTCTGCTTTTGAGAATAGGGCACACATCTACTCTACTGTGTTTCCTATGGGGTCCAAACAGTGAGCTTGCTCTGAACAAAAGAACTGTGCTTCCTACACACGGGCCATATCTAGTTCAACTCTGCTTAGGAAACTGACAAGAACGGTAGATCCTCTTCAGTCCAATACACTGTAATTGCTGGGAACAGACGCGAGTGCTATTTGCACTGTGTATGGCAATGGGAGCACAATAGTGACTTTCCTTACCAGAAAAAACTCTTGCTCGTAGGAACAGAAACTGCTTGTGATTCAACTCCATTTAGGACTGGGAAACATATGCTAGCTTGCCTTACAAGAAACACACTCTGCTTTTGAGAAAAGAGCACTCTTTTTCTCTACTGTTTTTCCTATAGGGCCAGAACAGTGAGCTTGCTGAGAACAAAAAAACTGTGCTTCCTACACACACAGGCCATATCTAGTTCATCTCTGCTTAGGAACCTGACAAGAACAGTAGATCCTCTTCAGGCCAATACACTGTACATGCTGGGAACAGACGCCAGTGCTATTTGCCCTGTGTATGACAATGGTAGCACAATAGTGACTCTTCTTACCAGAAAACAACTCTTGCTCGTAGGACCAAAAACTGCATTTGATTCAACTCCATTTAGGACTGGGAAACAAATGCTAGCTCACCTTACAAGAAACACACTCTGCTTTTGAGAAAAGAGCACTCTTCTACTCTACTGTGTTTCCTATGGGGTTCAAACAGTGAGCTTGCTCAGAACAAAAGAACTGTGCTTCCTGCACAAGGGCCATATCTATTTCAACTCTCCTTAGGAACCTGACAAGAACAGTAGCTCCTCTTCAGTCCAATACACTGTACTTGTTAGGAACAGACGCGAGTGCTATTTGTACTGTGAATGGCAATTGGAGCACAATAGTGACTCTTCTTACCAGAAAACAACTCTTGCTCGTAGGACCAAAAACTGCATTTGATTCAACTCCATTTAGGACTGGAAAGCAAACGCTAGCTCACCTTACAAGAAACACACTCTGCTTTTGAGAAAAGAGCACTCTTCTACTCTACTGTGTTTCCTATGGGGTTCAAACTGTGAGCTTGCTCAGAACAAAAGAACTGTGCTTCCTGCACACACGGGCCATATCTAGTTCAACTCTCCTTAGGAAACTGACAAGAACAGTAGCTTCTCTTCAGTCCAATACACTGTACTTGTTGGGAACAGAGGCAAGTGCTATTTGCACTGTGTATGGCAATGGGAGCACAATAGTGACTCTTCTTACCAGAAAAAAACTCTTGCTCGTAGGACCAAAAACGGCATTTGATTCAACTCCATTTAGGACTGGGAAACAAACGCTAGCTCACCTTACAAGAAACACACTCTGCTTTTGAGAATAGGGCACACATCTACTCTACTGTGTTTCCTATGGGGTCCAAACAGTGAGCTTGCTCTGAACAAAAGAACTGTGCTTCCTACACACACGGGCCATATCTAGTTCAACTCTGCTTAGGAAACTGACAAGAACGGTAGATCCTCTTCAGTCCAATACACTGTAATTGCTGGGAACAGACGCGAGTGCTATTTGCACTGTCTATGGCAATGGGAGCACAATAGTGACTTTCCTTACCAGAAAAAACTCTTGCTCGTAGGAACAGAAACTGCATGTGATTCAACTCCATTTAGGACTGGGAAACATATGCTAGCTTGCCTTAGAAGAAACACACTCTGCTTTTGAGAAAAGAGCACTCTTTTTCTCTACTGTTTTTCCTATAGGGCCAGAACAGTGAGCTTGCTGAGAACAAAAAAACTGTGCTTCCTACACACACAGGCCATATCTAGTTCATCTCTGCTTAGGAACCTGACAAGAACAGTAGATCCTCTTCAGGCCAATACACTGTACATGCTGGGAACAGACGCCAGTGCTATTTGCCCTGTGTATGACAATGGTAGCACAATAGTGACTCTTCTTACCAGAAAACAACTCTTGCTCATAGGACCAAAAACTGCATTTGATTCAACTCCATTTAGGACTGGGAAACAAATGCTAGCTCACCTTACAAGAAACACACTCTGCTTTTGAGAAAAGAGCACTCTTCTACTCTACTGTGTTTCCTATGGGGTTCAAACAGTGAGCTTGCTCAGAACAAAAGAACTGTGCTTCCTGCACACGGGCCATATCTATTTCAACTCTCCTTAGGAACCTGACAAGAACAGTAGCTCCTCTTCAGTCCAATACACTGTACTTGTTGGGAACAGACGCGAGTGCTATTTGTACTGTGAATGGCAATTGGAGCACAATAGTGACTCTTCTTACCAGAAAACAACTCTTGCTCGTAGGACCAAAAACTGCATTTGATTCAACTCCATTTAGGACTGGAAAGCAAACGCTAGCTCACCTTACAAGAAACACAATCTGCTTTTGAGAAAAGAGCACTCTTCTACTCTACTGTATTTTCTATAGGTCCAGAACAGTGAGCTTGCTCAGAACAAAAGAAATGTGCTTCCTACACACACGGGCCATATCTAGTTCAACTCTGCTTAGGAAACTGACAAGAACAGTAGCTCCTCTTCAGTCCAATACACTGTACTTGCTGGGAACAGACGCGAGTGCTATTTGCACTGTGTACGGCAATAAGTGCACAATAGTGACTCTTCTTACCAGAAAACAACTCTTGCTCGTAGGACCAAAAACTGCATTTGATTCAACTCCATTTAGGACTGGGAAACAAACGCTAGCTTGCCTTACAAGAAACACACTCTGCTTTTGAGAAAAGAGCACTCTTCTACTCTACTGTGTTTCCTATGGGGTCCGAACACTGTGCTTGCTCAGAACAAAAGAACTGTGCTTCCCACACACCCGGGCAATATCTAGTTCAACTCTGCTTAGGAAATTGACAAGAACAGTAGCTACTCTTCAGTCCAATACACTGTACTTGCTGGGAACAGACGCGAGTGTTATTTGCACTGTGTAATGCAATGGGAGCGCAATAGTGACTTTCCTTACCAGAAAACAACTCTTGCTCATAGAACCCAAAACTGCATGTTATTCAACTCCATTTAGGACTGGGAAACAAACGCTAGCTCGCCTTACAAGAAACACACTCCGCTTTTGAGAAAAGAGCACTCTTCTACTCTACTGTGTTCCCTATAGGGCCAGAACAGTGAGCTTGCTCAGAACAAAAGAACTGTGCTTCCTACACACGGGCCATATCTAGTTCAATTCTGCTTAGGAAACTGACAAGAACAGTAGCTCCTCTTCAGTCCAATACACTGTACTTGCTGGGAACAGATGCAAGTGCTATTTGTACTGTGTATGGCAATGGGAGCACAATAGTGACTTTCCTTACCAGAAAACAACTCTTGATCGTAGGACCTGAAACTGCAAGTGATTCAACTCCATTTAGGACTGGGAAACAAACACTAGGTCGTCTTAAAAGAAACACACTCTGCTTTTGAGGAAAGAGCACTCTTCTACTCTACTGTGTTTCCTATAGGGCCAGAACAGTGAGCTTTCTAGGTACAAAAGAACTGTGCTTCCTACACACATGGGCCATATCTCGTTCAACTCTGCTTAGGAACCTGACAAGAACAGTAGATCCTCTTCAGTCCAATACACTGTACATGCTGAGAACAGACGACAGTGCTATTTGCCCTGTGTATGACAATGGGAGCGCAATAGTACTCTTATTACCAGAAAAATCTCTTGTTCGTAGGACCAGAAACTGCATGTGATTCAACTCCATTTAGGACTGGGAAACAAACGCTAGCTCACCTTATAAGAAACATACTCTGCTTTTGAGAAAAGAGCACTCTTCTACTTTACTGTGTTTCCTATAGGTCCCGAACAGTGAGCTTGCTCAGAACAAAAGAACTGTGCTTCCTACACACACGGGCCATATCTAGTTCAACTCTGATTAAGAAACTGAGGAGAACAGTAGCTCCTCTTCAGTCCAATACACTGTACTTGCTGGAACAGACGCGAGTGCTATTTGCACTGTGTATGGCAATGGGAGCACAATAGTAACTCTTCTTACCAGAAAACAACTCTTGCTCGTTGGACCAGAAACTGCATTTGATTCAATCCACTTAGGACTGGGAAACAAACGCTAGCTCGCCTTACAAGAAACACACTCTGCTTTTGAGGAAAGAGCACTCTTCTACTCTACTGTGTTTCCTATAGGGCCAGAACAGTGAGCTTGCTCAGAACAAAAGAACTGTGCTTCCTACACACACGGGCCATATGTAGTTCAACTCTGCTTAGGAAACAGGCGACAACAGTAGCTCCTCACCAGTCCAATACACTGTACTTGCTGGGAACAGACCCGAGTGCTATTTGCACTGTGTACGGTAATATGAGCACAATAGTGACTCTTCTTACCAAAAAACAACTTTTGCTCTTAGGACCAGAAACTGCATGTGATTCAACTCCACTTAGGATTCAGAAACAAATGCTAGCTCGCCTTACTAGAAACACGCTCTGCTTTTAAGAATAGGGCACACTTCTACTCTATTGTGTTTCCTATGGGTTCCAAACAGTGAGCTTGCTCAGAAAAAAAGAACTGTGCTTCCTACACACAGGTCATATCTAGTTCAACTCTGCTTAGGAAACTGACAAGAACAGTATCTCCTCTTCTGTCCAATACACTGTACTTGCTGGGAACAGACGCGAGTGCTATTTGTACTGTGTATGGCAATGAGAGCACAATAGTGACTCTTCTTACCAGAAAACAACTCTTGCTCGTAGGACCAAAAACTGCATTTGATTCAACTCCATTTAGGACTGGGAAACAAACGCTAGCTCGCCTTACAATAAACACACTCTGGTTTTTAGAAAAGAGCACTCTTCTACTCTACTGTGTTTCCTTTAGGGCCAGAACAATGAGCTTGCTCAGAACAAAAGAACTGTGCTTCCTAAACACTCGGGCCATATCTAGTTCAACTCTGCTTAGGACACTGACAAGAACAGTAGCTCTTCTTCAGTCCAATACACTATACTTGCTGGGAACAGACATTAGTGCTATTTGCCCTGTGTACAGCAATGGGAGCACAATAGTGTCTCTTCTTACCAGAAAACAACTCTTGCACTTAGGACCATAAACTGCATGTGATTCCACTCCACTTAGGACTGGGAAACAAACGCTAGCTCGCCTTACAAGAAACAAGCTCTGCTTTTGAGAAAAGGGCACACTTCTACTCTACTGTGTTTCCTATGGGGTCCGAACAGTGAGCTTGCTCAGAACAAAAGAACTGTGCTTCCTATATACACGAGCCATATCTAGTTCAACTCTGCTTAGGAAACTGACAAGAACAGTAGCTCCTCTTCCGTCCAATACACTGTACTTGCTGGGAACAGACGCGAGTGCTATTTGCACTGTGTATGGCAAAGGGAGCACAATAGTGACTCTTCTTACCAGAAAACACCTCTTGCTCGTAGGACCAGAAACTGCATGTGATTCAACTCCATTTAGGACTGGGAAACAAACGCTAGCTCGCCTTACAAGAACACGCTCTGCTTTTGAGAATAGGGCACACATCTACTCTACTGTGTTTCCTATGGGTTCCAAACAGTGAGCTTGCTCAGAACCAAAGAACTGTGCTTCCTACACACATGGGCCATATCTAGTTCAATTCTGCTTAGTTAACTGACAAGAACAGTATCTCCTCTTCAGTCCAATACACTGTACTTGCTGGGAACAGACGCGAGTGCTATTTGCAATGTGTATGTCAATGGGAGCGCAATAGTGACTTTCCTTACCAGAAAACAACTCTTGCTCGTAGGACCTGAAAATGCATGTGGTTCAACTCCATATAGGACTGGGAAACAAAGGCTAGCTCGCCTTACAAGAAACACACTCTGCTTTTGAGAAAAGAGCACTCTTCTACTCTACTGTGTTTCCTATAGGGCCAGAACAGTGAGTTTGCTCAGAACAAAGAACTGTGCTTCCTACACACATGGGCCATATCTAGTTGAATTCTGCTTAGGAACCTGACAAGAACAGTAGATCCTCTTCAGTCCAATACACTGTACATGCTGGGAACAGACCGCAGTGCTATTTGCCCAGTGTATGACAACGGGAGCTCAAAAGTGACTCGTATTACCAGAAAAAAATTCTTGCATGTAGGACCAGAAACTGCATGTGATTCAACTCCATTTAGGACTGGGAAACAAACGCTAGCTCGCCTTACAAGTAACACACTCTGATTTTGAGAAAAGATCACTCTTCTACTCTACTGTGTTTCCTATAGGGCCAGAACAGGGAGCTTGCTCAGAACAAAAGCTCACTGTTCTGGCCTTATAGGAATCACAGTAGAGTAGAAGAGTGCTCTTTTCTCAAAAGCAGAGTGTGTTTCTTGTAAGGCGAGCTAGTGTCTGTTTCCCAGTCGTAAACGGAGTTGAATCACATGCATTTTCTGGTCCTACTAGCAAAAGTTGTTTTCTGCTAAGAACAGTCACGATTGTGCTGCCATTGCCATTCACAGTGCAAATAGCACTCGTGTCTGTTCCCAGAAAGTACAGTGTATTGGACTGAAGAGAAGCTACTGTTCTTGTCAGTTTCCTAAGCAGAGTTGAACTAGATATGGCCCGTGTGTCCGAAGCACAGTTCTTTTGTTCTGAGCAAGCTCACTCTTCTGGCCCTATAGGAAACACAGTAGATTAGAAGAGTGCTCTTTTCTCAAAAGCAGAGTATGTTACTTGGAAGGCGAGCTAGTATTTGTTTCCCAGTCAGAAATGGAGTTGAATCAGATGCAGTTTCTGGTCCTATGAGCAAGAGTTGTTTTCTGGTAAGAAGAGTCACTATTGCGCTCCATTTGCCATACACAGTGCAAATAGCACTAGCGTCTGTTCCCAGCAAGTACAGTGTATTGGACTGAAGAGAAGCTACTGTTCTTGTCAGTTTCCTAAGCAGAGTTGAACTAGATATGGCCCGTGTGTCGGAAGCACATTTCCTTTGATCTGAGCAAGCTCATTTTTCTGGCCCTATAGGAATCACAGTAGAGTAGAAGAGTGCTCTTTTCTCAAAAGCAGAGTGTGTTTGTTGTAAGGCGAGCTAGTGTTTGTTTCCCAGTAGTAAAAGGAGTTGAATCACATGCAGTTTCTGGTCCTACTAGCAAGAGTTTTTTTCTCCTAAGAACAGTCACGATTGAGCTCCCATTTCCATACACAGTGCAAATAGCACTCGCGCCATTCCCAGCAAGTACAGTGTAGTGGACTGAAGAGAAGCTACTGTTCTTGTCAGTTTCCATTTAACAAGATATGGCACCTGTGTTGGAAGCACAGTTCTTTTGTTCTGAGCAAGCTCACTGTTCAGGCCCTATAGGAAACACAGTAGATTAGAAGAGTGCTCTTTTCTCAAAAGCAGAGTATGTTTCTTGTGGGCCGAGCTATTATTTGTTTCATGTCAGAAATGGAGTTGAATCAGATGCAGTTTCTGGTCCTAAGAGCAAGAGTTGTTTTCTGGTAAGAAGAGTCCCAATTGCGCTCCCATTGCCATACACAGTGCAAATAGCACTTGCGTCTGTTCCCAGGAAGTACACTGATTGGAGTGAAGAGAAGCTACTGTCCTTGTCAGTTTCCTAAGCAGAGTTGAACTAGATATGGCCCGTGTGTCGGAAGCACAGTTCCTTTGTTCTGAGCAGGCTCACTGTTCTGGCCCTTTAGGAATCACAGTAGAGTACAAGAGTGCTCTTTTCTCAAAAGCAGAGTGTGTTTCTTGTAAGGCGAGCTAGTGTTTGTTTCCCAGTCGTAAACGGAGTTGAATCACATGCATTTTCTGGTCCTACTAGCAAGAGTTCTTTTCTGCTAAGAACAGTCACGATTGTGCTCCCATTGCCATTCACAGTGCAAATAGCACTTGCGTCTGTTCCCAGCAAGTACAGTGTATTGGACTGAAGAGAAGCTACTGTTCTTGTCAGTTTCCTAAGCAGAGTTGAACTAGATATGGCCCGTGTGTTGGAAGCACATTTCCTTTGTTCTGAGCAAGCTCATTTTTCTGGCCCTATAGGAATCACAGTAGAGTAGAAGAGTGCTCTTTTCTCAAAAGCAGAGTGTGTTTGTTGTAAGGCGAGCTAGTGTAGTGTTGTTTCCCAAGTAGTAAAAGCAGTTGAATCACATGCAGTTTCTGGTCCTACTAGCAAGAGTTTTTTTCTGCTAAGAACAGTCACGATTGAGCTCCCATTTCCATACACAGTGCAAATAGCACTCGCGCCGTTCCCAGCAAGTACAGTGTAGTGGACTGAAGAGAAGCTACTGTTCTTGTCAGTTTCCATTTAACAAGATATGGACCCTGTGTTGGAAGCACAGTTCTTTTGTTCTGAGCAAGCTCACTGTTCAGGCCCTATAGGAAACACAGTAGATTAGAAGAGTGCTCTTTTCTCAAAAGCAGAGTATGTTTCTTGTGGGCCGAGCTATTATTTTTTTCCCAGTAGAAATGGAGTTGAATCAGATGCAGTTTCTGGTCCTAAGAGCAAGAGTTGTTTTCTGGTAAGAAGAGTCCCAATTGCGCTCCCATTGCCATACACAGTGCAAATAGCACTTGCGTCTGTTCCCAGGAAGTACAGTGATTGGAGTGAAGAGAAGCTACTGTTCTTGTCAGTTTCCTAAGCAGAGTTGTACTAGATATGGCCGTGTGTCGGAAGCACAGTTCCTTTGTTCTGAGCAAGCTCACTGTTCTGGCCTTATAGGAATCACAGTAGAGTAAAAGAGTGCTCTTTTCTCAAAAGCAGAGTGTGTTTCTTGTAAGGCGAGCTAGTGTTTGTTTCCCAGTCGTAAACGGAGTTGAATCACATGCATTTTCTGGTCCTACTAGCAAGAGTTGTTTTCTGGTAAGAAGAGTCACTATTGCGCTCCCATTGCCATTCACAGTGCAAATAGCACTCGCGCCTGTTCCCAGCAAGTACAGTGTATTGGACTGAAGAGAAGCTACTGTTCTTGTCAGTTTCCTAAGCAGAGTTGAACTAGATATGGCCCGTGTGTCAGAAGCACATTTCCTTTGTTCTGAGCAAGCTCATTGTTCTGGCCCTATAGGAATCACAGTAGAGTAGAAGACTGCTCTTTTCTCAAAAGCAGAGTGTGTTTGTTGTAAGGCGAGCTAGTGTTTGTTTCCCAGTAGTGAAAGGAGTTGAATCACATGCAGTTTCTGGTCCTACTAGCAAGAGTTTTTTTCTGCTAAGAACAGTCACAATTGTGCTTTCATTTCCATACACAGTGCAAATAGCACTCGCGCCTGTTCCCAGCAAGTACAGTGTATTGGACTGAAGAGAAGCTACAGTTCTTGTCAGTTTCCATTTAATAAGATATGGCCCCTGTGGTGGAAGCACAGTACTTTTGTTCTGAGCAAGCTTACTGTTCAGGCCATATAGGAAACACAGTAGATTAGAAGAGTGCTCTTTTCTCAAAAGCAGAGTATGTTTCTTGTGGGCCAAGCTAGTATTTGTTTCCCAGTCAGAAATGGAGTTGAATCAGATGCAGTTTCTGGTCTTAAGAGCAAGAGTTGTTTTCTGGTAAGAAGAGTCACTATTGCGCACCCATTGCCATACACAGTGCAAATAGCACTCGGGTCTGTTCCCAGCAAGTACACTGTATTGGACTGAAGAGAAGCTACTGTTCTTGTCAGTTTCCTAAGCAGAGATGAACTAGATATGGCCCGTGTGTTGGAAGCACAGTTCCTTTGTTCTGAGCAAGCTCACTGTTCTGGCCTATAGGAATCAAAGTAGAGTAGAAGAGTGCTCTTTTCTCAAAAGCAGAGTGTGTTTCTTGTAAGGCGAGCTAGTGTTTGTTTCCCAGTCGTAAACGGAGTTGAATCACATGCATTTTCTGGTCCTACTAGCAAGAGTTCTTTTCTGCTAAGAACAGTCCCAATTGTGCTCCCATTGCCATTCACAGTGCAAATAGCAATTGCGTCTGTTCCCAGCAAGTACAGTGTATTGGACTGAAGAGAAGCTACTGTTCTTGTCAGTTTCCTAAGCAGAGTTGAACTAGTTATGGCCCCTGTGTCGGAAGCACAGTTCTTTTGTTCTGAGCAAGCTCACTCTTCTGGCCCTATAGGAAACACAGTAGATTAGAAGAGTGCTATTTTCTCAAAAGCAGAGTATGTTTCTTGGAAGGCGAGCTAGTATTTGTTTCCCAGTCAGAAATGGAGTTAAATCACATGCAGTTTCTGGTCCTACAAGCAAGAGTTGTTTTCTGGTAATAAGAGTCACTATTGCGCTCCATTTGCCATACACAGTGCAAATAGCACTAGCGTCTGTTCCCAGCAAGTACAGTGTATTCGACTGAAGAGAAGCTACTGTTCTTGTCAGTTTCTTAAGCAGAGTTGAACTAGATATGGCCCGTGTGTCAGAAGCACATTTCCTTTGTTCTGAGCAAGCTCATTGTTCTGGCCCTATAGGAATCACAGTAGAGTAGAAGACTGCTCTTTTCTCAAAAGCAGAGTGTGTTTGTTGTAAGGCGAGCTAGTGTTTGTTTCCCAGTAGTGAAAGGAGTTGAATCACATGCAGTTTCTGGTCCTACTAGCAAGAGTTTTTATCTGCTAAGAACAGTCACAATTGTGCTTTCATTTCCATACACAGTGCAAATAGCACTCGCGCGTGTTCCCAGCAAGTACAGTGTATTGGACTGAAGAGAAGCTACTGTTCTTGTCAGTTTCCATTTAATAAGATATGGCCCCTGTGGTGGAAGCACAGTACTTTTGTTCTGAGCAAGCTTACTGTTCAGGCCATATAGGAAACACAGTAGATTAGAAGAGTGCTCTTTTCTCAAAAGCAGAGTATGTTTCTTGTGGGCCAAGCTAGTATTTGTTTCCCAGTCAGAAATGGAGTTGAATCAGATGCAGTTTCTGGTCTTAAGAGCAAGAGTTGTTTTCTGGTAAGAAGAGTCACTATTGCGCACCCATTGCCATACACAATGCAAATAGCACTCGCGTCTGTTCCCAGCAAGTACACTGTATTGGACTGAAGAGAAGCTACTGTTCTTGTCAGTTTCCTAAGCAGAGTTGAACTAGATATGGCCCGTGTGTTGGAAGCACAGTTCCTTTGTTCTGAGCAAGCTCACTGTTCTGGCCTATAGGAATCAAAGTAGAGTAGAAGAGTGCTCTTTTCTCAAAAGCAGAGTGTGTTTCTTGTAAGGCAAGCTAATGTTTGTTTCCCAGTCGTAAACGGAGTTGAATCACATGCATTTTCTGGTCCTACTAGCAAGAGTTCTTTTCTGCTAAGAACAGTCCCAATTGTGCTCCCATTGCCATTCACAGTGCAAATAGCACTTGCGTCTGTTCCCAGCAAGTACAGTGTATTGGACTGAAGAGAAGCTACTGTTCTTGTCAGTTTCCTAAGCAGAGTTGAACTAGTTATGGCCCCTGTGTCGGAAGCACAGTTCTTTTGTTCTGAGCAAGCTCACTCTTCTGGCCCTATAGGAAACACAGTAGATTAGAAGAGTGCTATTTTCTCAAAAGCAGAGTATGTTTCTTGGAAGGCGAGCTAGTATTTGTTTCCCAGTCAGAAATGGAGTTGAATCACATGCAGTTTCTGGTCCTACGAGCAAGAGTTGTTTTCTGGTAAGAAGAGTCCCTATTGCGCTCCATTTACCATACACAGTGCAAATAGCACTGGCGTCTGTTCCCAGCAAGTACAGTGTATTGGACTGAAGAGAAGCTACTGTTCTTGTCAGTTTCCTAAGCAGAGTTGAACTAGATATGGCCCGTGTGTTGGAAGCACATTTCCTTTGTTCTGAGCAAGCTCATTTTTCTGGCCCTATAGGAATCACAGTAGAGTAGAAGACTGCTCTTTTCTCAAAAGCAGAGTGTGTTTGTTGTAAGGCGAGCTAGTGTTTGTTTCCCAGTAGTAAAAGGAGTTGAATCACATGCAGTTTCTGGTCCTACTAGCAAGAGTTTTTTTCTGCTAAGAACAGTCACAATTGTGCTTTCATTTCCATACACAGTGCAAATAGCACTCGCGCCTGTTCCCAGCAAGTACAGTGTATTGGACTGAAGAGAAGCTACTGTTCTTGTCAGTTTCCATTTAATAAGATATGGCCCCTGTGGTGGAAGCACAGTACTTTTGTTCTGAGCAAGCTTACTGTTCAGGCCATATAGGAAACACAGTAGATTAGAAGAGTGCTCTTTTCTCAAAAGCAGAGTATGTTTCTTGTGGGCCAAGCTAGTATTTGTTTCCCAGTCAGAAATGGAGTTGAATCAGATGCAGTTTCTGGTCTTAAGAGCAAGAGTTGTTTTCTGGTAAGAAGAGTCACTATTGCGCACCCATTGCCATACACAGTGCAAATAGCACTTGCGTCTGTTCCCAGGAAGTACACTGATTGGAGTGAAGAGAAGCTACTGTTCTTGTCAGTTTCCTAAGCAGAGTTGAACTAGATATGGCCGTGTGTCGGAAGCACAGTTCCTTTGTTCTGAGCAAGCTCACTGTTCTGGCCTTATAGGAATCACAGTAGAGTAAAAGAGTGCTCTTTTCTCAAAAGCAGAGTGTGTTTCTTGCAAGGCGAGCTAGTGTTTGTTTCCCAGTCGTAAACGGAGTTGAATCACATGCATTTTCTGGTCCTACTAGCAAGAGTTGTTTTCTGGTAAGAAGAGTCACTATTGCGCTCCCATTGCCATTCACAGTGCAAATAGCACTCGCGTCTGTTCCCAGCAAGTACAGTGTATTGGACTGAAGAGAAGCTACTGTTCTTGTCAGTTTCCTAAGCAGAGTTAAACTGGATATGGCCCATGTGTCGGAAGCACAGTTCTTTTGTTCTGAGCAAGCTCACTGTTCTGGCCCTATGGGAAAGACAGTAAATTAGAAGAGTGCTCTTTTCTCAAAAGCAGAGTATGTTTCTTGTAAGGCGAGCTAGTATTTGTTTCCCAGTCAGAAATGGAGTTAAATCACATGCAGTTTCTGGTCCTACGAGCAAGAGTTGTTTTCTGGTAATAAGAGTCACTATTGCGCTCCATTTGCCATACACAGTGCAAATAGCACTAGCGTCTGTTCCCAGCAAGTACAGTGTATTCGACTGAAGAGAAGCTACTGTTCTTGTCAGTTTCTTAAGCAGAGTTGAACTAGATATGGCCCGTGTGTCAGAAGCACATTTCCTTTGTTCTGAGCAAGCTCATTGTTCTGGCCCTATAGGAATCACAGTAGATTAGAAGAGTGCTCTTTTCTCAAAAGCAGAGTGTGTTTGTTGTAAGGCGAGCTAGTGTTTGTTTCCCAGTAGTGAAAGGAGTTGAATCACATGCAGTTTCTGGTCCTACTAGCAAGAGTTTTTTTCTGCTAAGAACAGTCACAATTGTGCTTTCATTTCCATACACAGTGCAAATAGCACTCGCGCCTGTTCCCAGCAAGTACAGTGTATTGGACTGAAGAGAAGCTACTGTTCTTGTCAGTTTCCATTTAATAAGATATGGCCCCTGTGGTGGAAGCACAGTACTTTTGTTCTGAGCAAGCTTACTGTTCAGGCCATATAGGAAACACAGTAGATTAGAAGAGTGCTCTTTTCTCAAAAGCAGAGTATGTTTCTTGTGGGCCAAGCTAGTATTTGTTTCCCAGTCAGAAATGGAGTTGAATCAGATGCAGTTTCTGGTCTTAAGAGCAAGAGTTGTTTTCTGGTAAGAAGAGTCACTATTGCGCACCCATTGCCATACACAGTGCAAATAGCACTCGGGTCTGTTCCCAGCAAGTACACTGTATTGGACTGAAGAGAAGCTACTGTTCTTGTCAGTTTCCTAAGCAGAGATGAACTAGATATGGCCCGTGTGTTGGAAGCACAGTTCTGGAAAGCACAGTTCCTTTGTTATGAGCAAGCTCACTATTCTGGCCTATAGGAATCAAAGTAGAGTAGAAGAGTGCTCCTTTTCTCAAAAGCAGAGTGTGTTTCTTGTAAGGCGAGCTAATGTTTGTTTCCCAGTCGTAAACAGAGTTGAATCACATGCATTTTCTGGTCCTACTAGCAAGAGTTTCTTTTCTGCTAAAGAACAGTCCCCAATTGTGCTCCCATTGCCATTCACAGTGCAAATAGCACTTGCGTCTGTTCCCAGCAAGTACAGTGTATTGGACTGAAGAGAAGCTACTGTTCTTGTCAGTTTCCATTTAATAAGATATGGCCCCTGTGGTGGAAGCACAGTACTTTTGTTCTGAGCAAGCTTACTGTTCAGGCCATATAGGAAACACAGTAGATTAGAAGAGTGCTCTTTTCTCAAAAGCAGAGTATGTTTCTTGTGGGCCAAGCTAGTATTTGTTTCCCAGTCAGAAATGGAGTTGAATCAGATGCAGTTTCTGGTCTTAAGAGCAAGAGTTGTTTTCTGGTAAGAAGAGTCACTATTGCGCACCCATTGCCATACACAGTGCAAATAGCACTTGCGTCTGTTCCCAGGAGAGTACACTGATTGGAGTGAAGAGAAGCTACTGTTCTTGTCAGTTTCCTAAGCAGGAGTTGAACTAGATATGGGCCGTGTGTCGGAAGCACAGTTCCTTTGTTCTGAGCAAGCTCACTGTTCTGGCCTTTATAGGAATCACAGTAGAGTAAAAGAGTTCTCTTTTCTCAAAAGCAGAGTGTGTTTCTTGCAAGGCGAGCTAGTGTTTGTTTCCCAGTCGTAAACGGAGTTGAATCACATGCATTTTCTGGTCCTACTAGCAAGAGTTGTTTTCTGGTAAGAAGAGTCACTATTGCGCTCCCATTGCCATTCACGAGTGCAAATAGCACTCGCGTCTGTTCCCAGCAAGTACAGTGTATTGGACTGAAGAGAAGCTACTGTTCTTGTCAGTTTCCTAAGCAGAGTTAAACTGGATATGGCCCATGTGTCGGAAGCACAGTTCTTTTGTTCTGAGCAAGCTCACTGTTCTGGCCCTATAGGAAAGACAGTAAATTAGAAGAGTGCTCTTTTCTCAAAAGCAGAGTAATGTTTCTTGTAAGGCGAGCTAGTATTTGTTTCCCAGTCAGAAATGGAGTTAAATCACATGCAGTTTCTGGTCCTACGAGCAAGAGTTGTTTTTCTGGTAATAAGAGTCACTATTGCGCTCCATTTGCCATACACAGTGCAAATAGCACTAGCGTCTGTTCCCAGCAAGTACAGTGTATTCGACTGAAGAGAAGCTACTGTTCTTGTCAGTTTCTTAAGCAGAGTTGAACTAGATATGGCCCGTGTGTCCAGAAGCACATTTCCTTTGTTCTGAGCAAGCTCATTGTTCTGGCCCTATAGGAATCACAGTAGAGTAGAAGACTGCTCTTTTCTCAAAAGCAGAGTGTGTTTGTTGTAAGGCGAGCTAGTGTTTTGTTTCCCAGTAGTGAAAGGAGTTGAAATCACATGCAGTTTCTGGTCCTACTAGCAAGAGTTTTTTTCTGCTAAGAACAGTCACAATTGTGCTTTCATTTCCATACACAGTGCAAATAGCACTCGCGCGTGTTCCCAGCAAGTACAGTGTATTGGACTGAAGAGAAGCTACTGTTCTTGTCAGTTTCCATTTAATAAGATATGGCCCCTGTGGTGGAAGCACAGTACTTTTGTTCTGAGCAAGCTTACTGTTCAGGCCATATAGGAAACACAGTAGATTAGAAGAGTGCTCTTTTCTCAAAAGCAGAGTATGTTTCTTGTGGGCCAAGCTAGTATTTGTTTCCCAGTCAGAAATGGAGTTGAATCAGATGCAGTTTCTGGTCTTAAGAGCAAGAGTTTGTTTTCTGGTAAGAAGAGTCACTATTGCGCACCCATTGCCATACACAATGCAAATAGCACTCGCGTCTGTTCCCAGCAAGTACACTGTATTGGGACTGAAGAGAAGCTACTGTTCTTGTCAGTTTCCTAAGCAGAGTTGAACTAGATATGGCCCGTGTGTTGGAAGCACAGTTCCTTTGTTCTGGAGCAAGCTCACTGTTCTGGCCTATAGGAATCAAAGTAGAGTAGAAGAGTGCTCTTTTCTCAAAAGCAGAGTGTGTTTCTTGTAAGGCAAGCTAATGTTTGTTTCCCAGTCGTAAACGGAGTTGAATCACATGCATTTTCTGGTCCTACTAGCAAGAGTTCTTTTCTTGCTAAGAACAGTCCCCAATTGTGCTCCCATTGCCATTCACAGTGCAAATAGCACTTGCGTCTGTTCCCAGCAAGTACAGTGTATTGGACTGAAGAGAAGCTACTGTTCTTGTCAGTTTCCTAAGCAGAGTTGAACTAGTTATGGCCCCTGTGTCGGAAGCACAGTTCTTTTGTTCTGAGCAAGCTCACTCTTCTGGCCCTATAGGAAACACAGTAGATTAGAAGAGTGCTATTTTCTCAAAAGCAGAGTATGTTTCTTGGAAGGCGAGCTAGTATTTGTTTCCCAGTCAGAAATGGAGTTGAATCACATGCAGTTTCTGGTCCTAGGAGCAAGAGTTGTTTTCTGGTAAGAAGAGTCCCTATTGCGCTCCATTTGCCATACACAGTGCAAATAGCACTGGCCGTCTGTTCCCAGCAAGTACAGTGTATTGGACTGAAGAGAAGCTACTGTTCTTGGTCAGTTTCCTAAGCAGAGTTGAACTAGATATGGCCCGTGTGTTGGAAGCACATTTCCTTTGTTCTGAGCAAGCTCATTTTTCTGGCCCTATAGGAATCACAGTAGAGTAGAAGACTGCTCTTTTCTCAAAAGCAGAGTATGTTTCTTGTGGGCCAAGCTAGTATTTGTTTCCCAGTCAGAAATGGAGTTGAATCAGATGCAGTTTCTGGTCTTAAGAGCAAGAGTTGTTTTTCTGGTAAGAAGAGTCACTATTGCGCACCCATTGCCATACACAGTGCAAATAGCACTCGCGTCTGTTCCCAGGAAGTACACTGATTGGAGTGAAGAGAAGCTACTGTTCTTGTCAGTTTCCTAAGCAGAGTTGAACTAGATATGGCCGTGTGTCGGAAGCACAGTTCCTTTGTTCTGAGCAAGCTCACTGTTCTGGCCTTATAGGAATCACAGTAGAGTAAAAGAGTGCTCTTTTCTCAAAAGCAGAGTGTGTTTCTTGCAAGGCGAGCTAGTGTTTGTTTCCCAGTCGTAAACGGAGTTGAATCACATGCATTTTCTGGTCCTACTAGCAAGAGTTGATTTCTGGTAAGAAGAGTCACTATTGCGCTCCCATTGCCATTCACAGTGCAAATAGCACTCGCGTCTGTTCCCAGCAAGTACAGTGTATTGGACTGAAGAGAAGCTACTGTTCTTGTCAGTTTCCTAAGCAGAGTTAAACTGGATATGGCCCATGTGTCGGAAGCACAGTTCTTTTGTTCTGAGCAAGCTCACTGTTCTGGCCCTATAGGAAAGACAGTAAATTAGAAGAGTGCTCTTTTCTCAAAAGCAGAGTATGGTTCTTGTAAGGCGAGCTAGTATTTGTTTCCCAGTCAGAAATGGAGTTAAATCACATGCAGTTTCTGGTCCTACGAGCAAGAGTTGTTTTCTGGTAATAAGAGTCACTATTGCGCTCCATTTGCCATACACAGTGCAAATAGCACTAGCGTCTGTTCCCAGCAAGTACAGTGTATTCGACTGAAGAGAAGCTACTGTTCTTGTCAGTTTCTTAAGCAGAGTTGAACTAGATATGGCCCGTGTGTCAGAAGCACATTTCCTTTGTTCTGAGCAAGCTCATTGTTCTGGCCCTATAGGAATCACAGTAGAGTAGAAGACTGCTCTTTTCTCAAAAGCAGAGTGTGTTTGTTGTAAGGCGAGCTAGTGTTTGTTTCCCAGTAGTGAAAGGAGTTGAATCACATGCAGTTTCTGGTCCTACTAGCAAGAGTTTTTTTCTGCTAAGAACAGTCACAATTGTGCTTTCATTTCCATACACAGTGCAAATAGCACTCGCGCCTGTTCCCAGCAAGTACAGTGTATTGGACTGAAGAGAAGCTACTGTTCTTGTCAGTTTCCATTTAATAAGATATGGCCCCTGTGGTGGAAGCACAGTACTTTTGTTCTGAGCAAGCTTACTGTTCAGGCCATATAGGAAACACAGTAGATTAGAAGAGTGCTCTTTTCTCAAAAGCAGAGTATGTTTCTTGTGGGCCAAGCTAGTATTTGTTTCCCAGTCAGAAATGGAGTTGAATCAGATGCAGTTTCTGGTCTTAAGAGCAAGAGTTGTTTTCTGGTAAGAAGAGTCACTATTGCGCACCCATTGCCATACACAGTGCAAATAGCACTCGGGTCTGTT
>NW_026736333.1:0-74426 GCF_949786415.1 Peromyscus eremicus | reverse complement strand
CGGTAGCTTGCCTTAAAAGAAACACACTCTGCTTTAGAGAAAAGAGCACTCTTGTACTCTACTGTGTTTTTTATGGGGTCCAATCAGTGAGCTTGCTCAGAAGAAAAGAACTGTGCTTCCTACACACACGGACCATATCTAGTTCAACTCTGCTTAGTAAACTGACAAGAAGAGTAGCTCCTATTCAGTCCAGTACACTGTACTTGCTGGGAAAAGACGCGAGTGCTATTTGCCTTGTGTAGGGCAATGGGAGCGCAATAGTGACTTTCCTTACCAGAAAACAACTCTTGTTCATAGGACCAGAAACTGCATGTGATTCAACTCCATTTAGGACTAGGAAACAAACGCTAGCTCCCCTTACAAAAACTCACTCTGCTTTTGAGGAAAGAGCACTCTTCTACTCTACTGTGTTTCCTATAGGGCCAGAAGAGTGAACTTGCTCAGAACATAAGAACTGTGCTTCCTACACACACGGGCCATATCTAGTTCAACTCTGCGTAGGAAACTGACAAGAACAGTAGCTCCTCTACAGTCTGATACACTGTACTTGCTGGGAACAGAGGCGAGAGCTATTTGCAATGTATATGGCAAGGGGAGCGCAATAGTGACTTTCCTTTCCAGTGAACATCTCTTGCTCTTAGGACCAGAAACTGCATGTGATTCAACTCCATATAGAACTGGGAAACAAACGCTAGCTTGCCTTACAAGAAACACACTCTGCTTTTGAGAAAAGAGCACTCTTCTACTCTACTGTTTTTCCTATGGTGTCCGAACAGTGAGCTTGCTCAGAACAAAAGATCTGTGATTCCTACACACACGGCCATATCTATTCAATTCTGCTTAGGAACCTGACAAGAACAGTACATCCTCTTCAGTCCAATACACTGTACTTGCTGGGAACAGACGCCAATGCTATTTGTCCTGTATATGTCAATGGCAGCACAATAGTGACTCTCCTTACCATAAAACAACTCTTGCTCGTAGGACCAGAAACTGCATGTGATTATACTTCATTTAGGACTGGGAAACAAACGGTAGCTCGCCTTACAAGAAACACACTCTGCTTTAGAGAAAAGGGCACTCTTCTACTCTACTGTGTTTCCTATGGGGTCCAAACAGTGAGCTTGCTCAGAACAAAACAACTGTGCTTCCTACACACACGGATCATATCTAGTTCAACTCTGCTTAGGAAACTGACAAGAACAGTAGCTCCTATTCAGTCCAATACACTGTACTTGCGGGGAACAGACGCGAGTGCTATTTACACTGTGTATGGCAATTGGAGAACTATAGTGACTTGTCATACCAAAAAACAACTCTTGTTCGTAGGACAAAAAACTGCATGTGACTCAACTCATTTAGGACTGGGAAACAAACGCTAGCTCGACTTCCAAGAAACACACTCTGCTTTTGAGAAAAGAGCACACTACTACTATACTGTTTCCTATGAGTTCCGAACAGTGAGCTTGCTCAGAACAAAAAAACTGTGCTTCCTACACACAAGGCCATATCTAGTTCAATTCTGCTTAGGAACATGACAAGAACAGTAGACCCTCTTCAGTCCAATACACTGTACTTGCTGGGAACAGACGCCAGTGCTATTTGTCCTATGTATGGCAATGGCAGCACAATAGTGACTCTTCTTACCAGAAAACAACTCTTGCTCGTAGGACCAGAAACTGCATGTGATTCAACTCCATTTAGGACTGGGAAACAAACTAAACCTCGCTTTCCAAGAAACACACTCTGCTTTTGAGAAAAGAGCACTCTTCTACTCTACTGTATTTCCTATAGGGCCAGAAGAGTGAGCTTGCTCAGAACATAAGAACTGTGCTTCGTACACACACGGGCCATATCTAGTTCAACTCTGCTTAGGAAACTGAAAAGAACAGTAGATCCTCTTCAGTCCGATACACTGTACTTGCTGTGAACTGACGCGAGTGCTATTTGCACTGTGTATGGCAATGGGAGCGCAATAGTGTCTTTCCTTACCAGAAAAAAACTCTTGCTTGTAGGACCAGAAACTGCATGTGATTCAACTACATTTAAGACTGGGAAAAAAATGCTAGCTCGCCTTACAAGAAACACACTATGCTTTTGAGAAAAGAGCACCCTTCCACTCTACTGTGTTTCCTATAGGGTCCGAACAGTGAGCTTGCTCAGAACAAAAGAACTGTGCTTCCTACACACACGGCCATATCTAGTTCAATTCTGCTTAGGAAACTGACAAGAACAGTAGCTCCTCTTCAGTCCAATACACTGTACTTGCTGGGAACAGACGCATGTGCCATTTGCACTGTGTATGGCAATGGGAGCACAATAGTGACTTTCCTTACCAGAAAACAACTCTTGCTCGTAGGACCACAAACTGCATGTGATTCAACTCCATTTAGGACTGGGAAACAAACGCTAGCTCTCCTTACAAGAAACACGCTCTGCTTTAGAGAAAAGAGCACTCTTCTACTCTACTGTGTTTCCTATGGGGTCCAAAGAGTGAGCTTGCTCAGAACAAAAGAACTGTGCTTCCTACACACACGGACCATTTCTAGTTCAACTCTGCTTAGGAAACTGACAAGAACAGTAGCTCCTATTCAGTCCAATACACTGTACTTGCTGGGAAAAGACGCGAGTGCTTTTTGCCTTGTGTAGGGCAATGGGAGCGCAATAGTGACTTTCCTTACCAGAAAACAACTCTTGTTCGTAGGACCAGAAACTGCATGTGATTCAACTCCATTTAACTAGGAAACAAACGCTAGCTCGCCTTACAAAAACACACTCTGCTTTTGAGAAAAGAGCACTCTTCTACTCTACTGTTTTTCCTATAGCGCCAAAACAGTTAGCTTGCTCAGAACATAAGAACTGTGCTTCCTACACACACAGGCCATATCATGTTCAACTCTGCTTAGGAAACTGACAAGAACAGTAGATCCTCTTCAGTCCGATACACTGTACTTGCTGGGAACAGACGCGAGAGCTATTTGCACTGTTTATGGCAAGGGGAGCGCAATAGTGACTTTCCTTACCAGAAAACAACTCTTGCTCTTAGGACCAGAAACTGCATGTGATTCAACTCCATTTAGGACTGGGAAACAAACGCTAGCTCGCCTTACAAGAAACACACTCTGCTTTTGAGAAAAGAGCACTCTTCTACTCTACTGTGTTTCCTATGGTGTCCGAACAGTGAGCTTGCTCAGAACAAAAGAACTGTGCTTCCTACACACACGGCCATATCTACTTCAATTCTGCTTAGGAACCTGACAAGAACAGTAGATCCTCTTCAGTCCAATACACTGTACTTGCTGGGAACAGACGCCAGTGCTATTTGTCCTGTGTATGGCAATGGCAGCGCAATAGTGACTCTTCTTACCAGAAAACAACTCGTGCTCGTAGGACTAGAAACTGCATGTGATTCAACTCCATTTAGGACTGGGAAAGAAACGCTAGCTCGCCTTACAAGAAACACACTCTGCTTTAGAGAAAAGAGCACTCTTCTACTCTACTGTGTTTCCTATATGGCCAGAACAGTGAGCTTGGTCAGAACAAAAGAACTGTGCTTCCTACACACGGGCCATAACTAGTTCAACTCTGCTTAGGAAACTGACAAGAACAGTAGATCCTATTCAGTCCAATACACTGTACTTCCTGGGAACAGACGCGAGTGCTATTTGTCCTTTGTATGGCAATGGCAGCGCAATAGTGACTCTTCTTACCATAAAACAACTCTTGCTCGTGGGACCAGAAACTGCATGTGATTCAACTCCATTTAGCACTGGGAAACAAACGCTAGGTCATCTTACAAGAAACACACTCTGCTTTAGAGAAAAGAGCACTCTTCTACTCTACTGTGTTTCCTATAGTGCCAGAACAGTGAGCTTGCTCAGAACAAAAGAACTGTGCTTCCTACACACGGGCCATATCTAGTTCAACTCTGCTTATAAAACTGACAAGAACAGTAGCTCCTCTTCAGTCCAATACACTGTACTTGCTGGGAACAGACGCGAGTGCTATTTGCACTGTGTATGGCAATGTGAGCGCAAGAGTGACTTTCTTTACCAGAGAACAACTCTTGCTCATAGGACCAGAAACTGCATGTAATTCAACTCCATTTAGGACTGGGAAACAAATGCTAGCTCGCCTTACATGAAACACACTCTGCTTTTGAGAAAAGAGCACTCTTCTACTCTACTGTGCTTCCTATTGGGTCCGAACAGTGAGCTTGCTCAGAACAAAAGAACTGTGCTTCCTACACACACGGGCCATATCTAGTTCAACTCTGCTTAGGAAACTGACAAGAACAGTAGCTCCTCTTCAGTCCAATACACTGTACTTGCGGGGAACAGACGCGAGTGCTATTTGCACTGTGTATGGCAAATGGAGCACAATAGTGACTCGTCTTACCGGAAAACAACTCTTGCTCGTAGGACCAGAAACTGCATGTGACTCAACTCCATTTAGGACTGGGAAACAAACGCTAGCTCGCCTTACAAGAAACACACTCTGCTTTTGAGAAAAGAGCACTCTTCTACTCTACTGTGTTTCCTATGGGGTCCGAACAGTGAGCCTGCTCAGAACAAAAGAACTGTGCTTCCTACATACACGACCATATCTAGTTCAATTCTGCTTAGGAACCTGACAAGAACAGTAGATCCTCTTCAGTCCAATACACTGTGCTTGCTGGGAACAGACGCCAGTGCTATTTGTCCTGTGTATGGTAATGACAGCACAATAGTGACTCTTCTTACCACAAAACAACTCTTGTTCGTAGGACAGGAAACTGCATGTGATTCAACTCGATTTAAGACTGGGAAAGAAACGCTAGCTCGCCTTACAAGAAACACACTCTGCTTTTGAGAAAAGAGCACTCCTCTACTCTACTGTGTTTCCTATAGGGCCAGAACAGTGAACTTGCTCAGAACAAAAGAACTGTGCTTCCTACACACAGGGGACATATCTAGTTCAACTCTGCTTAGGAATCTGACAAGAACAGGAGCTCCAATTCAGTCCAATACTCTGTACATGCAGGGAACAGACGCCAGTGCTATTTGCACTGTGTATGGCAATGTGAGCGCAATAGTGACTCTTTTTACCAGAAAAAACTCTTGCTCGTAGGACCAGAAACTGCACGGGATTCAATTCCATTTCTGACTGGGAAACAAACACTAGCTCTCCTTTCAAGAAACGTACTCTGCTTTTGAGAAAAGAGCACTCTTCTACTCTACAGTGTTTCCTATGGGGTCCGAACAGTAAGCTTGCTAAGAACAAATGAACTGTGCTTCCTACACACACGGGCCATATCTAGTTATACTCTGCTTAGGAAACTGACAAGAACAGTAGCTGCTCTTCAGTCAAATACACCGTACTTGCTGGGAATAGACGCCAGTGCTATTTGCACTGTGTATGACAATGGGAGCACAATAGTGACTCTTCTTACCAGAAAAAAACTCTTGCTCGTAGGACCAGAAACGGCATGGGATTCAACTCCATTTTTGACTGGGAAGCAAATACTAGCTTGCCTTTCAAGAAACACAATTTAATTTTGAGAAAAGAGCACTCATCTACTCTACTGTGTTTCCTATGGTGTCTGCACAGTGTGCTTTCTCAGAACAAAAGAACTGTGCTTCCTACAAACACGAGCCATATCTAGTTCAACTCCTTTTAGGAAAATGACAAGAAGAGTAGCTCCTCTTCAGTCCAATACACTGTACTTGCTGGGAACAGACGCGAGTGCTATTTGCACTATGTATGGCAATGGGAACGCAATAGTGACTTTCCTTACCAGAAAACACCTCTTGCTCATAGGACCAGAAATTGGATGTGATTCAACTCCATTTAGGACTGGGAAACAAACGCTAGCTCGCCTTACAAGAAACACACTCTGCTTTTGAAAAAAGAGCACTCTTCTACTCTACTGCGTTTCCTATGGGGTCCAAACAGTGAGCTTGCTCAGAACAAAAGAACTGTGCTTAATACACACACGGACCACATCTAGTTCAACTCTGCTTAGGAAACTGTCAAGAACAGTAGCTCCTATTCAGTCCAATACACTGTACTTGCTTTGAAAAGACGCGAGTGCTATTTGCATTGTGTAGGGAAATGGGAGCGCAATAGTGACTTTCCTTACCAGAAAACAACTCTTTTTCGTAGGACGAGAAACTGCATGTGATTCAACTCCATTTAGGACTGGGAAACAAACTCTAGCTCGCTTTACAAGAAACACACTCTGCTTTTGAGAAAAGAGCACTCTTCTACTCTACTGTGTTTCCTATAGGGCCAGAACAGTGAGCTTGCTCAGAACATAAGAACTGTGCTTCCTACACACACGGGCCATATCTAGTTCAACTCTGCTTAGGAACCTGACAAGAACAGTAGATCCTCTTCAGTCCAATACACTGTACTTGCTGGGAACAGACGCCAGTGCTACTTGTCCTGTGTATGTCAATGACAGCGCAATAGTGACTCTTCTTACCAGAAAACAACTCTTGCTCGTAGGACCAGAAACTGCATGTGATTCAACTCCATTTAGGACTGGGAAACAAACTCTAGCTCGCTGTACAAGAAACACACTCTGCTTTTGAGAAAAGAGCACTCTTCTACTCTACGGTGTTTCCTATAGGGCCAGAACGGTGAGCTTGCTCAGAAAAAAAGAACTGTGCTTCCTACACACACGGACCATATCTAGTTCAACTCTGCTTAGGAAACTGAGAAGAACAGTAGCTCCTCTTCAATCCAATACACTGTACTTGCTGGGAACAGATGGGAGGGCTACTTGCACTATGTATGGCAATGGGAGCACAATAGTGACTTTCCTTACCAGAAAACAACTCTTGCTCGTAGGACCAGAAACTGCATGTGATTCAACTCCATTTAGGAGTAGGAAACAAACGCTAACTCGCCTTACAAAAACACACTCTGCTTTTGAGAAAAGAGCACTCTTCTACACTACTGTGTATCCTATAGGGCCAGAACAGTGAGCTTGATCAGAACAAGAGAACTGTGCTTCCTACACACACGGCCATATCTAGTTCAATTCTGCTTAGGAAACTGACATAACAGTAGATCCTCTTCAGTCCAATACACTGTACATGCTGGGAACAGACGCCAGTGCTATTTGCCCTGTGTAGGGCAATGGGAGCACAATAGTGACTCTTCTTACCAGAAAACAACTCTTGCTTGTAGGACCACAAACTGCATGGGATTCAACTCCATTTAGTACTGGGAAACAAACGCTATCTTGCCTTACCAGAAACACACTCTGCTTTTGAGAAAAGAGCAGGCTTCTACTCTATTGTGTTTCCAATGGAGTCTGAACAGTGAGCTTGCTCAGAACAAAAGAACTGTGCTTTCTATACACACGGCCATATCTAGTTCAACTCTGCTTAGGAAACTGACAAGAACAGTAGCTCCTCTTCAGTCCAATACACTGTACTTGCTGGAAACAGACGCGACTGCTATTTGCACTGTGTATGGCAAAGGGAGCGCAATAGTGACTTTCCTTAAGAAAAAAAACTCTTGCTGGTAGGACCAAAAACTGCATGTGATTCAACTCCATTTAGGACTGGAAACAAACGCTAGCTCGCCTTACAAGAAACACACTCTGCTTTTGAGAAAAGAGCACTCTACTACGCTACTGTGTTTCCTATAGGGCCAGAACAGAGAGCTTGCTCAGAACAAAAGAACTGTGCTTCCTACATACACGGCCATAACTAGTCCAATTCTGCTTAGGAACCTGACAAGAACAGTAGGTTCTCTTCAGTCCAATACACCGTACATGCTGGGAACCGACGCCAGTGCTATTTGCCCTGTGTATGACAATGGGAGCGCAATATCGACTCTTCTTACCAGAAAACAACTCTTGCTCGTAGGATCAGAAACTGCATGTGATTCAACTCCATTTAGGACTGGGAAACAAACGCTAGCTCGCTTTACAAGAAACACACTCTGCTTTTGAGAAAAGAGCACTCTTCTACTCTACTGTGTTTCCTATAGGGCCAGAACAGTGAGCTTGCTCAAAACAAAAGAACTGTGCTTCCTACACACTCGGGCCATGTTTAGTTCAACTCTGCTTAGGAAACTGACAAGAACAGTAGCTGCTCTTCAGTCCAATACACTGTACTTGCTGGGAACAGACGCAAGTGCTATTTGCCCTGTGTATGGCAATGGGAGCACAATAGTGACTCTTCTTAACAGAAAACAACTCTTGCTCGTAGGACCACAAACTGCATGGGATTCAACTCCATTTCTGACTGGGAAACAAACACTAGCTTGCCTTTCCAGAAACACAATCAAATTTTGAGAATAGAGCACTCATCTACTCTACTGTGTTTCCTATGATGTCCGCACAGTGAGCTTTCTCAGAACAAAAGAAGTGTGCTTCCTACACACATGGGCCATATCTGGTTCAACTCCTCTTAGAAAAATGACAAGAACAGTAGCTCCTCTTCAGTCCAATACACTGTACTTGCTGGGAACAGACGCGAGTGCTATTTGCACTATGTATGGCAATGGGAGTACAACAGTGACTTTCCTTACCAGAAAACAACTCTTGCTCGTAAGACCACAAACTGCATGTGATTCAACTCCATTTAGGACTGGGAAACAAACGCTAGCTCGCCTTACAAGAAACACACTCTGCTTTTGAGAAAAGAGCACTCTTCTACTCTTCTGTGTATCCTATAGTGCCAGAACAGTGAGCTTGATCAGAACAAGAGAACTGTGTTTTCTACACACACGGCCATATCTAGTTCAATTCTGCTTAGGAAACTGACAAGAACAGTAGATCCTCTTCAGTCCAATACACTGTACATGCTGGGAACAGACGCCAGTGCTATTTGCCCTGTGTATGACAATGGGAGCACAATAGTGACTCTTCTTACCAGAAAACAACTCTTGCTTGTAGGACCACAAACTGCATGGGATTCAACTCCATTTAGTACTGGGAAACAAACGCTATCTTGCCTTACAAGAAACACACTCTGCTTTTGAGAAAAGAGCACGCTTCTACTCTATTGTGTTTCCAATGTGGTCTGAACAGTGAGCTTGCTCAGAACAAAAGAACTGTGCTTTCTACACACACGGCCATATCTAGTTCAACTCTGCTTAGGAAACTGACAAGAACAGTAGCTCCTGTTCAGTCCAATACACTGTACTTGCTGGAAACAGACGCGACTGCTATTTGCACTGTGTATGGCAAAGGGAGCGCAATAGTGACTTTCCTTAAGAGAAAACAACTCTTGCTGGTAGGACCAAAAACTGCATGTGATTCAACTCCATTTAGGACTGGAAACAAACGCTAGCTCGCCTTACAAGAAACACACTCTGCTTTTGAGAAAAGAGCACTCTTCTACTCTACTGTGTTTCCTATGGGGTCCAAACAGTGAGCTTGCTCAGAACAAAAGAACTGTGCTTCCTACATACACGGCCATAACTAGTTCAATTCTGCTTAGGAACCTGACAAGAACAGTAGGTTCTCTTCAGTCCAGTACACCGTACATGCTGGGAACCGACGCCAGTGCTATTTGCCCTGTGTATGACAATGGGAGCGCAATATTGACTCTTCTTACCAGAAAACAACTCTTGCTCGTAGGACCAGAAACTGCATGTGATTCAACTCCATTTAGGACTGGGAAACAAACGCTAGCTCGCCTTACAAGAAACACACTCTGCTTTTGAGAAAAGGGCACTCTTCTACTCTATTGTGTTTCCTACGGGGTCCGAACTGTGAGCTTGCTCAGAACAAAAGACCTGTGCTTCCTACACACACGGGCCATATCTAGTTCAACTCTGATTAGGAAATTGACAAGAACAGTAGCTCCTCTTCAGTCCAATACACTGTCCATTCTGGGAACAGATGCCTGTGCTATTTGCCCTGTGTATGACAATGGGAGCGCAATAGTGACTCTTCTTACCAGAAAACAACTCTTGCTCGTAAGACCACAAACTGCATGGGATTCAACTCCATTTAGTACTGGGTAACAAACGCTGTCTCGCCTTACAGGAAACACACACTGCTTTTGAGAAAAGGGCACTCTTCTACTCTATTGTGTTTCCTACGGGGTCCGTACTGTGAGCTTGCTCAGAACAAAAGACCTGTGCTTCCTACACACACGGGCCATATCTAGTTCAACTCTGATTAGGAAACTGACAAGAACAGTAGCTGCTCTTCAGTCCAATACACTGCACTTGCTGGGAACAGACGCGAGTGCTATTTGCACTGTGTATGGCAATGGGAGCGCAATAGTGACTCTTCTTACCAGAAAACAACTCTTGCTCGTAGTACCAGAAACTGCATGGGACTCAACTCCATTTCTGACTGGGAAACAAACACTAGCTCGACTTTCAAGAAAAACAATCAAATTTTGAGAATAGAGCACTCATCTACTCTACTGTGTTTCCTATGATGTCCGCATAGTGTGCTTTCTCAGAACAAAAGAACTGTGCTTCCTACATACATGGGATATATCTGGTTCAACTCCTCTTATGAAAATGACAAGAAGAGTAGCTCCTCTTCAGTCCAATACACTGTACTTGCTGGGAACAGACGCGAGTGCTATTTGCACTATGTATGGGAATGGGAGCGCAATAGTGACTTTCCTTACCAGAAAACAACTCTTGCTCATAGGACCAGAAACTGGATGTGATTCAACTCCATTTAGGACTGGGAAACAAAGGCTAGCTCGCCTTACAAGGAACACACTCTGCTTTTGAGAAAAGGGCACTCTTCTACTCTATTGTGTTTCCTAAGGGGTCCGAACTGTGAGGTTGCTCAGAACAAAAGACCTGTGCTTCCTACACACACGGGCCATATCTGGTTCAACTCTGCTTAGGAAACTGACAAGAACAGTAGCTCCTCTTCAGTCCCATACACTGTACTTGCTGGGAACAGACGCAAGTGCTATTTGCCCTGTGTATGACAATGGGTGCGCAATATTGACTCTTCTTACCAGAAAACAACTCTTGCTCGTAGGACCAGAAACTGCATGTGATTCAACTCCATTTCTGACTGGGAAGTAAATACTAGCTCGCCTTTCAAGGAACACAATCTAATTTTGAGAAAAGAGCACTCATCTACTCTACTGTGTTTCCTACGGTGTCCGCACAGTGTGCTTTCTCAGAAAAAAAGAACTGTGTTTCCTACACACACGGACGATATCTGGTTCAACTCTGCTTAGGAAACTGACAAGAACAGTAGCTCCTCTTCAGTCCGATACACTGTACTTGCTGGGAACAGACGCGAGTGCTATTAGCACTGTGTATGGCAATGGGAGCGCAATAGTGACTTTCCTTACCAGAAAACAACTCTTGCTCGTAGGACCAGAAACTGCATGTGATTCAACTCCATTTAGGAATGGGAAACAAACGCTAGCTCGCCTTACAAGAAACACACTCTGCTTTTGAGAAAAGAGCACTCTTCTACTCTACTGTGTTTCCTCTATGGCCAGAACAGTGAGCTTGCTCAGAACAAAAGGACTGTGCATCCTACACACAGGGGCCATATCTAGTTCAACTCTGCTTAGGAAACTGACAAGAACAGTAGCTCCTCTTCAGTCCAATACACTGTACTTGCTGGGAACAGACGCGAGAGCTATTTGCACTGTGTATGGCAATGAGAGCACAATAGTGACTTTCCTTAACTGAAAACAACTCTTGCTCCTAGGAACACAAACTGCATGTGATTCAACTCCATTTAGGACTGGAAAACAAACGCTAGCTCGCCTTGCAAGAAACACACTCTGCTTTTGAGAAAAAAGCACTCTTCTACTCTACTGTGTTTCCTATGGGGTCCGAACAGTGAGCTTGCTCGGAACAAAAAAACTGTGCTTCCTACACACACGGCCATATCTAGTTCAAGTCTGCTTAGGAACCTGACAAGAACAGTAGATCCTCTTCAGTCCAATACACTGTACTTGCTGGGAACAGACGCGAGTGCTATTTGCACAGTGTATGGCAATGGGAGCGCAATGTGACTTTCCCTACCAGAAAACATCTCTTGTTCGTAGGACCAGAAACTGTATGTGACTCAACTCCATTTAGGACTAGGAAAGAAACGCTAGCTCGCCTTACAAGAAACATGCTCTGCTTTTGAGGAAAGAGCCCTCTTCTGCTCTACTGTGTTTCCTATAGGGCCAGAACAGTGTACTTTCTCAGAACAAAAGAACTGTGCTTCCTACACACACGACCATATCTAGTTCAATTCTGCTTAGGAACCTGACAAGAACAGTATATTCTCTTCAGTCCAATACACTGTACATGTTGGGAACCGACGCCAATGCTATTTGCACTGTGTATGACATTGAGAGCACAATAGTGATTCTTCTTACCAGAAAACAACTCTTGCTCATAGGACCAGAAACTGCATGTGATTCAACTCCATTTAGGACTGGAAAACAAACGCTAGCTCGCCTTACAAGAGACACACTCTGCTTTTGAGAAAAGAGCACTCTTCTACTCTACTGTGTTTCCTATAGGGCCAGAAGAGTGAGCTTGCTCAGAACATAAGAACTGTGCTTCGTACACACACGGGCCATATCTAGTTCAACTCTGCTTAGGAAACTGACAAGAACAGTAGATCCTCTTCAGTCCGATACACTGTACTTGCTGTGAACTGACGCGAGTGCTATTTGCACTGTGTATGGCAATGGGAGCGCAATAGTGTCTTTCCTTACCAGAAAAAAACTCTTGCTTGTAGGACCAGAAACTGCATGTGATTCAACTCCATTTAAGACTGGGAAACAAATGCTAGCTCGACTTACAAGAAACACACTATGCTTTTGAGAAAAGAGCACTCTTCTACTCTACTGTGTTTCCTATAGGGTCCGAACAGTGAGCTTGCTCAGAACAAAAGAACTGTGCTTCCTACACACACGGCCATATCTAGTTCAATTCTGCTTAGGAAACTGACAAGAACAGTAGCTCCTCTACAGTCCAATACACTGTACTTGCTGGGAACAGACGCATGTGCCATTTGCACTGTGTATGGCAATGGGAGCACAATAGTGACTTTCCTTACCAGAAAACAACTCTTGCTCATATGACCACAAACTGCATGTGATTCAACTCCATTTAGGACTGGGAAACAAACGCTAGATCTCCTTACAAGAAACACGCTCTGCTTTAGAGAAAAGAGCACTCTTCTACTCTACTGTGTTTCCTATGGGGTCCAAACAGTGAGCTTGCTCAGAACAAAAGAACTGTGCTTCCTACACACAGGGACCATATCTAGTTCAACTCTGCTTAGGAAACTGACAAGAACAGTACCTCCTATTCAGTCCAATACACTGTACTTGCTGGGAAAAGACGCGAGTGCTTTTTGCCTTGTGTAGGGCAATGGGAGCACAATAGTGACTTTCCTTACCAGAAAACAACTCTTGTTCGTAGGACCAGAAACTGCATGTGATTCAACTCCATTTAACTAGGAAACAAACGCTAGCTCGCCTTACAAAAACACACTCTGCTTTTGAGAAAAGAGCACTCTTCTACTCTACTGTTTTTCCTATAGCGCCAAAACAGTTAGCTTGCTCAGAACATAAGAACTGTGCTTCCTACACACACAGGCCATATCATGTTCAACTCTTCTTAGGAAACTGACAAGAACAGTAGCTCCTCTTCAGTCCGATACACTGTACTTGCTGGGAACAGACGCGAGAGCTATTTGCACTGTGTATGGCAAGGGGAGCACAATAGTGACTTTCCTTACCAGAAAACAACTCTTGCTCGTAGGACCAGAAACTGCATGTGATTCAACTCCATTTAGTACTGGGAAACAAACGCTAGCTCGCCTTACAAGAAACACACTCTGCTTTTGAGAAAAGAGCACTCTTCTACTCTACTGTGTTTCCTATGGTGTCCGAACAGTGAGCTTGCTCAGAACAAAAGAACTGTGCTTCCTACACACACGGCCATATCTACTTCAATTCTGCTTAGGAACCTGACAAGAACAGTAGATCCTCTTCAGTCCAATACACTGTACTTGCTGGGAACAGACGCCAGTGCTATTTGTCCTGTGTATGGCAATGGCAGCGCAATAGTGACTCTTCTTACCAGAAAACAACTCTTGCTCGTAGGACTAGAAACTGCATGTGATTCAACTCCATTTAGGACTGGGAAACAAACGCTAGCTCGCCTTACAAGAAACACACTCTGCTTTAGAGAAAAGAGCACTCTTCTACTCTACTGTGTTTCCTATATGGCCAGAACAGTGAGCTTGGTCAGAACAAAAGAACTGTGCTTCCTACACACGGGCCATAACTAGTTCAACTCTGCTTAGGAAACTGACAAGAACAGTAGATCCTATTCAGTCCAATACACTGTACTTCCTGGGAACAGACGCCAGTGCTATTTGTCCTGTGTATGGCAATGGCAGCGCAATAGTGACTCTTCTTACCATAAAACAACTCTTGCTCGTGGGACCAGAAACTGCATGTGATTCAACTCCATTTCGCACTGGGAAACAAACGCTAGGTCACCTTACAAGAAACACACTCTGCTTTAGAGAAAAGAGCACTCTTCTACTCTACTGTGCTTCCTATTGGGTCCGAACAGTGAGCTTGCTCAGAATAAAAGAACTGTGCTTCCTACACACACGGGCCATATCTAGTTCAACTCTGCTTAGGAAACTGACAAGAACAGTAGCTCCTCTTCAGTCCAATACACTGTACTTGCGGGGAACAGACGCGAGTGCTATTTGCACTGTGTATGGCAAATGGAGCACAATAGTGACTCGTCTTACCGGAAAACAACTCTTGCTCGTAGGACCAGAAACTGCATGTGACTCAACTCTATTTAGGACTGGGAAACAAACGCTAGCTCGCCTTACACGAAACACACTCTACTTTTGAGAAAAGAGCACTCTTCTACCCTACTGTGTTTCCTATCTGGTCCGAACAGTGAGCCTGCTCAGAACAAAAGAACTGTGCTTCCTACATACACGACCATATCTAGTTCAATTCTGCTTAGGAACCTGACAAGAACAGTAGATCCTCTTCAGTCCAATACACTGTGCTTGCTGGGAACAGACGCCAGTGCTATTTGTCCTGTGTATGGTAATGACAGCACAATAGTGACTCTTCTTACCACAAAACAACTCTTGTTCGTAGGACAGGAAACTGCATGTGATTCAACTCGATTTAGGACTGGGAAAGAAACGCTAGCTCGCCTTACAAGAAACACACTCTGCTTTTGAGAAAAGAGCACTCCTCTACTCTACTGTGTTTCCTATAGGGCCAGAACAGTGAACTTGCTCAGAACAAAAGAACTGTGCTTCCTACACACAGGGGACATATCTAGTTCAACTCTGCTTAGGAATCTGACAAGAACAGGAGCTCCAATTCAGTCCAATACTCTGTACATGCAGGGAACAGACGCCAGTGCTATTTGCACTGTGTATGGCAATGTGAGCGCAATAGTGACTCTTTTTACCAGAAAAAACTCTTGCTCGTAGGACCAGAAACTGCACGGGATTCAATTCCATTTCTGACTGGGAAACAAACACTAGCTCTCCTTTCAAGAAACGTACTCTGCTTTTGAGAAAAGAGCACTCTTCTACTCTACAGTGTTTCCTATGGGGTCCGAACAGTGAGCTTGCTAAGAACAAATGAACTGTGCTTCCTACACACACGGGCCATATCTAGTTATACTCTGCTTAGGAAACTGACAAGAACAGTAGCTGCTCTTCAGTCAAATACACCGTACTTGCTGGGAATAGACGCCAGTGCTATTTGCACTGTGTATGACAATGGGAGCACAATAGTGACTCTTCTTACCAGAAAAAAACTCTTGCTCGTAGGACCAGAAACGGCATGGGATTCAACTCCATTTTTGACTGGGAAGCAAATACTAGCTTGCCTTTCAAGAAACACAATTTAATTTTGAGAAAAGAGCACTCATCTACTCTACTGTGTTTCCTATGGTGTCTGCACAGTGTGCTTTCTCAGAACAAAAGAACTGTGCTTCCTACAAACACGAGCCATATCTAGTTCAACTCCTTTTAGGAAAATGACAAGAAGAGTAGCTCCTTTTCAGTCCAATACACTGTACTTGCTGGGAACAGACGCGAGTGCTATTTGCACTATGTATGGCAATGGGAACGCAATAGTGACTTTCCTTACCAGAAAACAACTCTTGCTCATAGGACCAGAAATTGGATGTGATTCAACTCCATTTAGGACTGGGAAACAAACGCTAGCTCGCCTTACAAGAAACACACTCTGCTTTTGAAAAAAGAGCACTCTTCTACTCTACTGCGTTTCCTATGGGGTCCAAACAGTGAGCTTGCTCAGAACAAAAGAACTGTGCTTAATACACACACGGACCACATCTAGTTCAACTCTGCTTAGGAAACTGACAAGAACAGTAGCTCCTATTCAGTCCAATACACTGTACTTGCTTTGAAAAGACACGAGTGCTATTTGCATTGTGTAGGGCAATGGGAGCGCAATATCGACTCTTCTTACCAGAAAACAACTCTTGCTTGTAGGACCACAAACTGCATGGGATTCAACTCCATTTAGTACTGGGAAACAAACGCTATCTTGCCTTACCAGAAACACACTCTGCTTTTGAGAAAAGAGCACGCTTCTACTCTATTGTGTTTCCAAAGGAGTCTGAATAGTGAGCTTGCTCAGAACAAAAGAACTGTGCTTTCTACACACACGGCCATATCTAGTTCAACTCTGCTTAGGAAACTGACAAGAACAGTAGCTCCTCTTCAGTCCAATACACTGTACTTGCTGGAAACAGACGCGACTGCTATTTGCACTGTGTATGGCAATGGGAGCGCAATAGTGACTTTCCTTAAGAAAAAAAACTCTTGCTGGTAGGACCAAAAACTGCATGAGATTCAACTCCATTTAGGACTGGAAACAAACGCTAGCTCGCCTTACAAGAAACACACTCTGCTTTTGAGCAAAGAGCACTCTACTACGCTACTGTGTTTCCTATAGGGCCAGAAGAGAGAGCTTGCTCAGAACAAAAGAACTGTGCTTCCTACATACACGGCCATAACTAGTCCAATTCTGCTTAGGAACCTTACAAGAACAGTAGGTTCTCTTCAGTCCAATACACCGTACATGCTGGGAACCGACGCCAGTGCTATTTGCCCTGTGTATGACAATGGGAGCGCAATATCGACTCTTCTTACCAGAAAACAACTCTTGCTCATAGGACCAGAAACTGCATGTGATTCAACTCCATTTAGGACTGGGAAACAAACGCTAGCTCGCTTTACAAGAAACACACTCTGCTTTTGAGAAAAGAGCACTCTTCTACTCTACTGTGTTTCCTATAGGGCCAGAACAGTGAGCTTGCTCAAAACAAAAGAACTGTGCTTCCTACACACTCGGGCCATATCTAGTTCAACTCTGCTTAGGAAACTGACAAGAACAGTAGCTGCTCTTCAGTCCAATACACTGTACTTGCTGGGAACAGACGCAAGTGCTATTTGCCCTGTGTATGGCAATGGGAGCACAATAGTGACTCTTCTTAACAGAAAACAACTCTTGCTCGTAGGACCACAAACTGCATGGGATTCAACTCCATTTCTGACTTGGAAACAAACACTAGCTTGCCTTTCCAGAAACACAATCAAATTTTGAGAATAGAGCACTCATCTACTCTACTGTGTTTCCTATGATGTCCGCACAGTGAGCTTTCTCAGAACAAAAGAAGTGTGCTTCCTACACACATGGGCCATATCTGGTTCAACTCCTCTTAGAAAAATGACAAGAACAGTAGCTCCTCTTCAGTCCAATACACTGTACTTGCTGGGAACAGAGCGAGTGCTATTTGCACTATGTATGGCAATGGGAGTACAACAGTGACTTTCCTTACCAGAAAACAACTCTTGCTCGTAAGGCCACAAACTGCATGTGATTCAACTCCATTTAGGACTGGGAAACAAACGCTAGCTCGCCTTACAAGAAACACACTCTGCTTTTGAGAAAAGAGCACTCTTCTACTCTTCTGTGTATCCTATAGTGCCAGAACAGTGAGCTTGATCAGAACAAGAGAACTGTGTTTCCTACACACACGGCCATATCTAGTTCAATTCTGCTTAGGAAACTGACAAGAACAGTAGATCCTCTTCAGTCCAATACACTGTACATGCTGGGAACAGACGCCAGTGCTATTTGCCCTGTGTATGACAATGGGAGCACAATAGTGACTCTTCTTACCAGAAAACAACTCTTGCTTGTAGGACCACAAACTGCATGGGATTCAACTCCATTTAGTACTGGGAAACAAACGCTATCTTGCCTTACAAGAAACACACTCTGCTTTTGAGAAAAGAGCACGCTTCTACTCTATTGTGTTTCCAATGGGGTCTGAACAGTGAGCTTGCTCAGAACAAAAGAACTGTGCTTTCTACACACACGGCCATATCTAGTTCAACTCTGCTTAGGAAACTGACAAGAACAGTAGCTCCTCTTCAGTCCAATACACTGTACTTGCTGGAAACAGACGCGACTGCTATTTGCACTGTGTATGGCAAAGGGAGCGCAATAGTGACTTTCCTTAAGAGAAAACAACTCTTGCTGGTAGGACCAAAAACTGCATGTGATTCAACTCCATTTAGGACTGGAAACAAACGCTAGCTCGCCTTACAAGAAACACACTCTGCTTTTGAGAAAAGAGCACTCTTCTACTCTACTGTGTTTCCTATGGGGTCCAAACAGTGAGCTTGCTCAGAACAAAAGAACTGTGCTTCCTACATACACGGCCATAACTAGTTCAATTCTGCTTAGGAACCTGACAAGAACAGTAGGTTCTCTTCAGTCCAGTACACCGTACATGCTGGGAACCGACGCCAGTGCTATTTGCCCTGTGTATGACAATGGGAGCGCAATATTGACTCTTCTTACCAGAAAACAACTCTTGCTCGTAGGACCAGAAACTGCATGTGATTCAACTCCATTTAGGACTGGGAAACAAACGCTAGCTCGCCTTACAAGAAACACACTCTGCTTTTGAGAAAAGGGCACTCTTCTACTCTATTGTGTTTCCTACGGGGTCCGAACTGTGAGCTTGCTCAGAACAAAAGACCTGTGCTTCCTACACACACGGGCCATATCTAGTTCAACTCTGATTAGGAAATTGACAAGAACAGTAGCTCCTCTTCAGTCCAATACACTGTCCATTCTGGGAACAGATGCCTGTGCTATTTGCCCTGTGTATGACAATGGGAGCGCAATAGTGACTCTTCTTACCAGAAAACAACTCTTGCTCGTAAGACCACAAACTGCATGGGATTCAACTCCATTTAGTACTGGGTAACAAACGCTGTCTCGCCTTACAGGAAACACACACTGCTTTTGAGAAAAGGGCACTCTTCTACTCTATTGTGTTTCCTACGGGGTCCGAACTGTGAGCTTGCTCAGAACAAAAGACCTGTGCTTCCTACACACACGGGCCATATCTAGTTCAACTCTGATTAGGAAACTGACAAGAACAGTAGCTGCTCTTCAGTCCAATACACTGCACTTGCTGGGAACAGACGCGAGTGCTATTTGCACTGTGTATGGCAATGGGAGCGCAATAGTGACTCTTCTTACCAGAAAACAACTCTTGCTCGTAGTACCAGAAACTGCATGGGACTCAACTCCATTTCTGACTGGGAAACAAACACTAGCTCGACTTTCAAGAAAAACAATCAAATTTTGAGAATAGAGCACTCATCTACTCTACTGTGTTTCCTATGATGTCCGCATAGTGTGCTTTCTCAGAACAAAAGAACTGTGCTTCCTACATACATGGGATATATCTGGTTCAACTCCTCTTATGAAAATGACAAGAAGAGTAGCTCCTCTTCAGTCCAATACACTGTACTTGCTGGGAACAGACGCGAGTGCTATTTGCACTATGTATGGGAATGGGAGCGCAATAGTGACTTTCCTTACCAGAAAACAACTCTTGCTCATAGGACCAGAAACTGGATGTGATTCAACTCCATTTAGGACTGGGAAACAAAGGCTAGCTCGCCTTACAAGGAACACACTCTGCTTTTGAGAAAAGGGCACTCTTCTACTCTATTGTGTTTCCTAAGGGGTCCGAACTGTGAGGTTGCTCAGAACAAAAGACCTGTGCTTCCTACACACACGGGCCATATCTGGTTCAACTCTGCTTAGGAAACTGACAAGAACAGTAGCTCCTCTTCAGTCCCATACACTGTACTTGCTGGGAACAGACGCAAGTGCTATTTGCCCTGTGTATGACAATGGGTGCGCAATATTGACTCTTCTTACCAGAAAACAACTCTTGCTCGTAGGACCAGAAACTGCATGTGATTCAACTCCATTTCTGACTGGGAAGTAAATACTAGCTCGCCTTTCAAGGAACACAATCTAATTTTGAGAAAAGAGCACTCATCTACTCTACTGTGTTTCCTACGGTGTCCGCACAGTGTGCTTTCTCAGAAAAAAGAACTGTGTTTCCTACACACACGGACGATATCTGGTTCAACTCTGCTTAGGAAACTGACAAGAACAATAGCTCCTCTTCAGTCCGATACACTGTACTTGCTGGGAACAGACGCGAGTGCTATTAGCACTGTGTATGGCAATGGGAGCGCAATAGTGACTTTCCTTACCAGAAAACAACTCTTGCTCGTAGGACCAGAAACTGCATGTGATTCAACTCCATTTAGGAATGGGAAACAAACGCTAGCTCGCCTTACAAGAAACACACTCTGCTTTTGAGAAAAGAGCACTCTTCTACTCTACTGTGTTTCCTCTATGGCCAGAACAGTGAGCTTGCTCAGAACAAAAGGACTGTGCATCCTACACACAGGGGCCATATCTAGTTCAACTCTGCTTAGGAAACTGACAAGAACAGTAGCTCCTCTTCAGTCCAATACACTGTACTTGCTGGGAACAGACGCGAGAGCTATTTGCACTGTGTATGGCAATGAGAGCACAATAGTGACTTTCCTTAACTGAAAACAACTCTTGCTCCTAGGAACACAAACTGCATGTGATTCAACTCCATTTAGGACTGGAAAACAAACGCTAGCTCGCCTTGCAAGAAACACACTCTGCTTTTGAGAAAAAAGCACTCTTCTACTCTACTGTGTTTCCTATGGGGTCCGAACAGTGAGCTTGCTCGGAACAAAAAAACTGTGCTTCCTACACACACGGCCATATCTAGTTCAAGTCTGCTTAGGAACCTGACAAGAACAGTAGATCCTCTTCAGTCCAATACACTGTACTTGCTGGGAACAGACGCGAGTGCTATTTGCACAGTGTATGGCAATGGGAGCGCAATGTGACTTTCCCTACCAGAAAACATCTCTTGTTCGTAGGACCAGAAACTGTATGTGACTCAACTCCATTTAGGACTAGGAAAGAAACGCTAGCTCGCCTTACAAGAAACATGCTCTGCTTTTGAGGAAAGAGCCCTCTTCTGCTCTACTGTGTTTCCTATAGGGCCAGAACAGTGTACTTTCTCAGAACAAAAGAACTGTGCTTCCTACACACACGACCATATCTAGTTCAATTCTGCTTAGGAACCTGACAAGAACAGTATATTCTCTTCAGTCCAATACACTGTACATGTTGGGAACCGACGCCAATGCTATTTGCACTGTGTATGACATTGAGAGCACAATAGTGATTCTTCTTACCAGAAAACAACTCTTGCTCATAGGACCAGAAACTGCATGTGATTCAACTCCATTTAGGACTGGAAAACAAACGCTAGCTCGCCTTACAAGAGACACACTCTGCTTTTGAGAAAAGAGCACTCTTCTACTCTACTGTGTTTCCTATAGGGCCAGAAGAGTGAGCTTGCTCAGAACATAAGAACTGTGCTTCGTACACACACGGGCCATATCTAGTTCAACTCTGCTTAGGAAACTGACAAGAACAGTAGATCCTCTTCAGTCCGATACACTGTACTTGCTGTGAACTGACGCGAGTGCTATTTGCACTGTGTATGGCAATGGGAGCGCAATAGTGTCTTTCCTTACCAGAAAAAAACTCTTGCTTGTAGGACCAGAAACTGCATGTGATTCAACTCCATTTAAGACTGGGAAACAAATGCTAGCTCGCCTTACAAGAAACACACTATGCTTTTGAGAAAAGAGCACTCTTCTACTCTACTGTGTTTCCTATAGGGTCCGAACAGTGAGCTTGCTCAGAACAAAAGAACTGTGCTTCCTACACACACGGCCATATCTAGTTCAATTCTGCTTAGGAAACTGACAAGAACAGTAGCTCCTCTACAGTCCAATACACTGTACTTGCTGGGAACAGACGCATGTGCCATTTGCACTGTGTATGGCAATGGGAGCACAATAGTGACTTTCCTTACCAGAAAACAACTCTTGCTCATATGACCACAAACTGCATGTGATTCAACTCCATTTAGGACTGGGAAACAAACGCTAGATCTCCTTACAAGAAACACGCTCTGCTTTAGAGAAAAGAGCACTCTTCTACTCTACTGTGTTTCCTATGGGGTCCAAACAGTGAGCTTGCTCAGAACAAAAGAACTGTGCTTCCTACACACAGGGACCATATCTAGTTCAACTCTGCTTAGGAAACTGACAAGAACAGTACCTCCTATTCAGTCCAATACACTGTACTTGCTGGGAAAAGACGCGAGTGCTTTTTGCCTTGTGTAGGGCAATGGGAGCACAATAGTGACTTTCCTTACCAGAAAACAACTCTTGTTCGTAGGACCAGAAACTGCATGTGATTCAACTCCATTTAACTAGGAAACAAACGCTAGCTCGCCTTACAAAAACACACTCTGCTTTTGAGAAAAGAGCACTCTTCTACTCTACTGTTTTTCCTATAGCGCCAAAACAGTTAGCTTGCTCAGAACATAAGAACTGTGCTTCCTACACACACAGGCCATATCATGTTCAACTCTTCTTAGGAAACTGACAAGAACAGTAGCTCCTCTTCAGTCCGATACACTGTACTTGCTGGGAACAGACGCGAGAGCTATTTGCACTGTGTATGGCAATGGGAGCGCAATAGTGACTTTCCTTACCAGAAAACAACTCTTGCTCGTAGGACCAGAAACTGCATGTGATTCAACTCCATTTAGTACTGGGAAACAAACGCTAGCTCGCCTTACAAGAAACACACTCTGCTTTTGAGAAAAGAGCACTCTTCTACTCTACTGTGTTTCCTATGGTGTCCGAACAGTGAGCTTGCTCAGAACAAAAGAACTGTGCTTCCTACACACACGGCCATATCTACTTCAATTCTGCTTAGGAACCTGACAAGAACAGTAGATCCTCTTCAGTCCAATACACTGTACTTGCTGGGAACAGACGCCAGTGCTATTTGTCCTGTGTATGGCAATGGCAGCGCAATAGTGACTCTTCTTACCAGAAAACAACTCTTGCTCGTAGGACTAGAAACTGCATGTGATTCAACTCCATTTAGGACTGGGAAACAAACGCTAGCTCGCCTTACAAGAAACACACTCTGCTTTAGAGAAAAGAGCACTCTTCTACTCTACTGTGTTTCCTATATGGCCAGAACAGTGAGCTTGGTCAGAACAAAAGAACTGTGCTTCCTACACACGGGCCATAACTAGTTCAACTCTGCTTAGGAAACTGACAAGAACAGTAGATCCTATTCAGTCCAATACACTGTACTTCCTGGGAACAGACGCCAGTGCTATTTGTCCTGTGTATGGCAATGGCAGCGCAATAGTGACTCTTCTTACCATAAAACAACTCTTGCTCGTGGGACCAGAAACTGCATGTGATTCAACTCCATTTCGCACTGGGAAACAAACGCTAGGTCACCTTACAAGAAACACACTCTGCTTTAGAGAAAAGAGCACTCTTCTACTCTACTGTGTTTCCTATAGTGCCAGAACAGTGAGCTTGCTCAGAACAAAAGAACTGTGCTTCCTACACACGGGCCATATCTAGTTCAACTCTGCTTAGGAAACTGACAAGAACAGTAGCTCCTCTTCAGTCCAATACACTGTACTTGCTGGGAACAGACGCGAGTGCTATTTGCACTGTGTATGGCAATGTGAGCGCAAGAGTGACTTTCTTTACCAGAGAACAACTCTTGCTCATAGGACCAGAAACTGCATGTAATTCAACTCCATTTAGGACTGGGAAACAAATGCTAGCTCGCCTTACATGAAACACACTCTGCTTTTGAGAAAAGAGCACTCTTCTACTCTACTGTGCTTCCTATTGGGTCCGAACAGTGAGCTTGCTCAGAATAAAAGAACTGTGCTTCCTACACACACGGGCCATATCTAGTTCAACTCTGCTTAGGAAACTGACAAGAACAGTAGCTCCTCTTCAGTCCAATACACTGTACTTGCGGGGAACAGACGCGAGTGCTATTTGCACTGTGTATGGCAAATGGAGCACAATAGTGACTCGTCTTACCGGAAAACAACTCTTGCTCGTAGGACCAGAAACTGCATGTGACTCAACTCTATTTAGGACTGGGAAACAAACGCTAGCTCGCCTTACACGAAACACACTCTACTTTTGAGAAAAGAGCACTCTTCTACCCTACTGTGTTTCCTATCTGGTCCGAACAGTGAGCCTGCTCAGAACAAAAGAACTGTGCTTCCTACATACACGACCATATCTAGTTCAATTCTGCTTAGGAACCTGACAAGAACAGTAGATCCTCTTCAGTCCAATACACTGTGCTTGCTGGGAACAGACGCCAGTGCTATTTGTCCTGTGTATGGTAATGACAGCACAATAGTGACTCTTCTTACCACAAAACAACTCTTGTTCGTAGGACAGGAAACTGCATGTGATTCAACTCGATTTAGGACTGGGAAAGAAACGCTAGCTCGCCTTACAAGAAACACACTCTGCTTTTGAGAAAAGAGCACTCCTCTACTCTACTGTGTTTCCTATAGGGCCAGAACAGTGAACTTGCTCAGAACAAAAGAACTGTGCTTCCTACACACAGGGGACATATCTAGTTCAACTCTGCTTAGGAATCTGACAAGAACAGGAGCTCCAATTCAGTCCAATACTCTGTACATGCAGGGAACAGACGCCAGTGCTATTTGCACTGTGTATGGCAATGTGAGCGCAATAGTGACTCTTTTTACCAGAAAAAACTCTTGCTCGTAGGACCAGAAACTGCACGGGATTCAATTCCATTTCTGACTGGGAAACAAACACTAGCTCTCCTTTCAAGAAACGTACTCTGCTTTTGAGAAAAGAGCACTCTTCTACTCTACAGTGTTTCCTATGGGGTCCGAACAGTGAGCTTGCTAAGAACAAATGAACTGTGCTTCCTACACACACGGGCCATATCTAGTTATACTCTGCTTAGGAAACTGACAAGAACAGTAGCTGCTCTTCAGTCCAATACACCGTACTTGCTGGGAATAGACGCCAGTGCTATTTGCACTGTGTATGACAATGGGAGCACAATAGTGACTCTTCTTACCAGAAAAAAACTCTTGCTCGTAGGACCAGAAACGGCATGGGATTCAACTCCATTTTTGACTGGGAAGCAAATACTAGCTTGCCTTTCAAGAAACACAATTTAATTTTGAGAAAAGAGCACTCATCTACTCTACTGTGTTTCCTATGGTGTCTGCACAGTGTGCTTTCTCAGAACAAAAGAACTGTGCTTCCTACAAACACGAGCCATATCTAGTTCAACTCCTTTTAGGAAAATGACAAGAAGAGTAGCTCCTTTTCAGTCCAATACACTGTACTTGCTGGGAACAGACGCGAGTGCTATTTGCACTATGTATGGCAATGGGAACGCAATAGTGACTTTCCTTACCAGAAAACAACTCTTGCTCATAGGACCAGAAATTGGATGTGATTCAACTCCATTTAGGACTGGGAAACAAACGCTAGCTCGCCTTACAAGAAACACACTCTGCTTTTGAAAAAAGAGCACTCTTCTACTCTACTGCGTTTCCTATGGGGTCCAAACAGTGAGCTTGCTCAGAACAAAAGAACTGTGCTTAATACACACACGGACCACATCTAGTTCAACTCTGCTTAGGAAACTGACAAGAACAGTAGCTCCTATTCAGTCCAATACACTGTACTTGCTTTGAAAAGACACGAGTGCTATTTGCATTGTGTAGGGCAATGGGAGCGCAATATCGACTCTTCTTACCAGAAAACAACTCTTGCTTGTAGGACCACAAACTGCATGGGATTCAACTCCATTTAGTACTGGGAAACAAACGCTATCTTGCCTTACCAGAAACACACTCTGCTTTTGAGAAAAGAGCACGCTTCTACTCTATTGTGTTTCCAAAGGAGTCTGAATAGTGAGCTTGCTCAGAACAAAAGAACTGTGCTTTCTACACACACGGCCATATCTAGTTCAACTCTGCTTAGGAAACTGACAAGAACAGTAGCTCCTCTTCAGTCCAATACACTGTACTTGCTGGAAACAGACGCGACTGCTATTTGCACTGTGTATGGCAATGGGAGCGCAATAGTGACTTTCCTTAAGAAAAAAAACTCTTGCTGGTAGGACCAAAAACTGCATGAGATTCAACTCCATTTAGGACTGGAAACAAACGCTAGCTCGCCTTACAAGAAACACACTCTGCTTTTGAGCAAAGAGCACTCTACTACGCTACTGTGTTTCCTATAGGGCCAGAAGAGAGAGCTTGCTCAGAACAAAAGAACTGTGCTTCCTACATACACGGCCATAACTAGTCCAATTCTGCTTAGGAACCTTACAAGAACAGTAGGTTCTCTTCAGTCCAATACACCGTACATGCTGGGAACCGACGCCAGTGCTATTTGCCCTGTGTATGACAATGGGAGCGCAATATCGACTCTTCTTACCAGAAAACAACTCTTGCTCATAGGACCAGAAACTGCATGTGATTCAACTCCATTTAGGACTGGGAAACAAACGCTAGCTCGCTTTACAAGAAACACACTCTGCTTTTGAGAAAAGAGCACGCTTCTACTCTATTGTGTTTCCAAAGGAGTCTGAATAGTGAGCTTGCTCAGAACAAAAGAAGTGTGCTTCCTACACACATGGGCCATATCTGGTTCAACTCCTCTTAGAAAAATGACAAGAACAGTAGCTCCTCTTCAGTCCAATACACTGTACTTGCTGGGAACAGAGCGAGTGCTATTTGCACTATGTATGGCAATGGGAGTACAACAGTGACTTTCCTTACCAGAAAACAACTCTTGCTCGTAAGGCCACAAACTGCATGTGATTCAACTCCATTTAGGACTGGGAAACAAACGCTAGCTCGCCTTACAAGAAACACACTCTGCTTTTGAGAAAAGAGCACTCTTCTACTCTTCTGTGTATCCTATAGTGCCAGAACAGTGAGCTTGATCAGAACAAGAGAACTGTGTTTCCTACACACACGGCCATATCTAGTTCAATTCTGCTTAGGAAACTGACAAGAACAGTAGATCCTCTTCAGTCCAATACACTGTACATGCTGGGAACAGACGCCAGTGCTATTTGCCCTGTGTATGACAATGGGAGCACAATAGTGACTCTTCTTACCAGAAAACAACTCTTGCTTGTAGGACCACAAACTGCATGGGATTCAACTCCATTTAGTACTGGGAAACAAACGCTATCTTGCCTTACAAGAAACACACTCTGCTTTTGAGAAAAGAGCACGCTTCTACTCTATTGTGTTTCCAATGGGGTCTGAACAGTGAGCTTGCTCAGAACAAAAGAACTGTGCTTTCTACACACACGGCCATATCTAGTTCAACTCTGCTTAGGAAACTGACAAGAACAGTAGCTCCTCTTCAGTCCAATACACTGTACTTGCTGGAAACAGACGCGACTGCTATTTGCACTGTGTATGGCAAAGGGAGCGCAATAGTGACTTTCCTTAAGAGAAAACAACTCTTGCTGGTAGGACCAAAAACTGCATGTGATTCAACTCCATTTAGGACTGGAAACAAACGCTAGCTCGCCTTACAAGAAACACACTCTGCTTTTGAGAAAAGAGCACTCTTCTACTCTACTGTGTTTCCTATGGGGTCCAAACAGTGAGCTTGCTCAGAACAAAAGAACTGTGCTTCCTACATACACGGCCATAACTAGTTCAATTCTGCTTAGGAACCTGACAAGAACAGTAGGTTCTCTTCAGTCCAGTACACCGTACATGCTGGGAACCGACGCCAGTGCTATTTGCCCTGTGTATGACAATGGGAGCGCAATATTGACTCTTCTTACCAGAAAACAACTCTTGCTCGTAGGACCAGAAACTGCATGTGATTCAACTCCATTTAGGACTGGGAAACAAACGCTAGCTCGCCTTACAAGAAACACACTCTGCTTTTGAGAAAAGGGCACTCTTCTACTCTATTGTGTTTCCTACGGGGTCCGAACTGTGAGCTTGCTCAGAACAAAAGACCTGTGCTTCCTACACACACGGGCCATATCTAGTTCAACTCTGATTAGGAAATTGACAAGAACAGTAGCTCCTCTTCAGTCCAATACACTGTACATGCTGGGAACAGATGCCTGTGCTATTTGCCCTGTGTATGACAATGGGAGCGCAATAGTGACTCTTCTTACCAGAAAACAACTCTTGCTCGTAAGACCACAAACTGCATGGGATTCAACTCCATTTAGTACTGGGTAACAAACGCTGTCTCGCCTTACAGAAAACACACACTGCTTTTGAGAAAAGGGCACTCTTCTACTCTATTGTGTTTCCTACGGGGTCCGAACTGTGAGCTTGCTCAGAACAAAAGACCTGTGCTTCCTACACACACGGGCCATATCTAGTTCAACTCTGATTAGGAAACTGACAAGAACAGTAGCTGCTCTTCAGTCCAATACACTGCACTTGCTGGGAACAGACGCGAGTGCTATTTGCACTGTGTATGGCAATGGGAGCACAATAGTGACTCTTCTTACCAGAAAACAACTCTTGCTCGTAGTACCAGAAACTGCATGGGACTCAACTCCATTTCTGACTGGGAAACAAACACTAGCTCGACTTTCAAGAAAAACAATCAAATTTTGAGAATAGAGCACTCATCTACTCTACTGTGTTTCCTATGATGTCCGCATAGTGTGCTTTCTCAGAACAAAAGAACTGTGCTTCCTACATACATGGGATATATCTGGTTCAACTCCTCTTATGAAAATGACAAGAAGAGTAGCTCCTCTTCAGTCCAATACACTGTACTTGCTGGGAACAGACGCGAGTGCTATTTGCACTATGTATGGGAATGGGAGCGCAATAGTGACTTTCCTTACCAGAAAACAACTCTTGCTCATAGGACCAGAAACTGGATGTGATTCAACTCCATTTAGGACTGGGAAACAAAGGCTAGCTCGCCTTACAAGGAACACACTCTGCTTTTGAGAAAAGGGCACTCTTCTACTCTATTGTGTTTCCTACGGGGTCCGAACTGTGAGGTTGCTCAGAACAAAAGACCTGTGCTTCCTACACACACGGGCCATATCTGGTTCAACTCTGCTTAGGAAACTGACAAGAACAGTAGCTCCTCTTCAGTCCCATACACTGTACTTGCTGGGAACAGACGCAAGTGCTATTTGCCCTGTGTATGACAATGGGTGCGCAATATTGACTCTTCTTACCAGAAAACAACTCTTGCTCGTAGGACCAGAAACTGCATGTGATTCAACTCCATTTCTGACTGGGAAGTAAATACTAGCTTGCCTTTCAAGGAACACAATCTAATTTTGAGAAAAGAGCACTCATCTACTCTACTGTGTTTCCTATGGTGTCCGCACAGTGTGCTTTCTCAGAAAAAAAGAACTGTGTTTCCTACACACACGGACGATATCTGGTTCAACTCTGCTTAGGAAACTGACAAGAACAGTAGCTCCTCTTCAGTCCGATACACTGTACTTGCTGGGAACAGACGCGAGTGCTATTAGCACTGTGTATGGCAATGGGAGCGCAATAGTGACTTTCCTTACCAGAAAACAACTCTTGCTCGTAGGACCAGAAACTGCATGTGATTCAACTCCATTTAAAAATGGGAAACAAACGCTAGCTAGCCTTACAAGAAACACACTCTGCTTTTGAGAAAAGAGCACTCTTCTACTCTACTGTGTTTCCTCTATGGCCAGAACAGTGAGCTTGCTCAGAACAAAAGGACTGTGCTTCCTACACACAGGGGCCATATCTAGTTCAACTCTGCTTAGGAAACTGACAAGAACAGTAGCTCCTCTTCAGTCCAATACACTGTACTTGCTGGGAACAGACGCGAGAGCTATTTGCACTGTGTATGGGAATGAGAGCACAATAGTGACTTTCCTTAACTGAAAACAACTCTTGATCCTAGGAACACAAACTGCATGTGATTCAACTCGATTTAGGACTGGAAAACAAACGCTAGCTCGCCTTACAAGAAACACACTCTGCTTTTGAGAAAAGAGCACTCTTCTACTCTACTGTGTTTCCTATGGGGTCCAAACAGTGAGCTTGCTCAGAACAAAAGAACTGTGCTTCCTACATACACGGCCATAACTAGTTCAATTCTGCTTAGGAACCTGACAAGAACAGTAGGTTCTCTTCAGTCCAGTACACCGTACATGCTGGGAACCGACGCCAGTGCTATTTGCCCTGTGTATGACAATGGGAGCGCAATATTGACTCTTCTTACCAGAAAACAACTCTTGCTCGTAGGACCAGAAACTGCATGTGATTCAACTCCATTTAGGACTGGGAAACAAACGCTAGCTCGCCTTACAAGAAACACACTCTGCTTTTGAGAAAAGGGCACTCTTCTACTCTATTGTGTTTCCTACGGGGTCCGAACTGTGAGCTTGCTCAGAACAAAAGACCTGTGCTTCCTACACACACGGGCCATATCTAGTTCAACTCTGATTAGGAAATTGACAAGAACAGTAGCTCCTCTTCAGTCCAATACACTGTACATGCTGGGAACAGATGCCTGTGCTATTTGCCCTGTGTATGACAATGGGAGCGCAATAGTGACTCTTCTTACCAGAAAACAACTCTTGCTCGTAAGACCACAAACTGCATGGGATTCAACTCCATTTAGTACTGGGTAACAAACGCTGTCTCGCCTTACAGAAAACACACACTGCTTTTGAGAAAAGGGCACTCTTCTACTCTATTGTGTTTCCTACGGGGTCCGAACTGTGAGCTTGCTCAGAACAAAAGACCTGTGCTTCCTACACACACGGGCCATATCTAGTTCAACTCTGATTAGGAAACTGACAAGAACAGTAGCTGCTCTTCAGTCCAATACACTGCACTTGCTGGGAACAGACGCGAGTGCTATTTGCACTGTGTATGGCAATGGGAGCACAATAGTGACTCTTCTTACCAGAAAACAACTCTTGCTCGTAGTACCAGAAACTGCATGGGACTCAACTCCATTTCTGACTGGGAAACAAACACTAGCTCGACTTTCAAGAAAAACAATCAAATTTTGAGAATAGAGCACTCATCTACTCTACTGTGTTTCCTATGATGTCCGCATAGTGTGCTTTCTCAGAACAAAAGAACTGTGCTTCCTACATACATGGGATATATCTGGTTCAACTCCTCTTATGAAAATGACAAGAAGAGTAGCTCCTCTTCAGTCCAATACACTGTACTTGCTGGGAACAGACGCGAGTGCTATTTGCACTATGTATGGGAATGGGAGCGCAATAGTGACTTTCCTTACCAGAAAACAACTCTTGCTCATAGGACCAGAAACTGGATGTGATTCAACTCCATTTAGGACTGGGAAACAAAGGCTAGCTCGCCTTACAAGGAACACACTCTGCTTTTGAGAAAAGGGCACTCTTCTACTCTATTGTGTTTCCTACGGGGTCCGAACTGTGAGGTTGCTCAGAACAAAAGACCTGTGCTTCCTACACACACGGGCCATATCTGGTTCAACTCTGCTTAGGAAACTGACAAGAACAGTAGCTCCTCTTCAGTCCCATACACTGTACTTGCTGGGAACAGACGCAAGTGCTATTTGCCCTGTGTATGACAATGGGTGCGCAATATTGACTCTTCTTACCAGAAAACAACTCTTGCTCGTAGGACCAGAAACTGCATGTGATTCAACTCCATTTCTGACTGGGAAGTAAATACTAGCTTGCCTTTCAAGGAACACAATCTAATTTTGAGAAAAGAGCACTCATCTACTCTACTGTGTTTCCTATGGTGTCCGCACAGTGTGCTTTCTCAGAAAAAAAGAACTGTGTTTCCTACACACACGGACGATATCTGGTTCAACTCTGCTTAGGAAACTGACAAGAACAGTAGCTCCTCTTCAGTCCGATACACTGTACTTGCTGGGAACAGACGCGAGTGCTATTAGCACTGTGTATGGCAATGGGAGCGCAATAGTGACTTTCCTTACCAGAAAACAACTCTTGCTCGTAGGACCAGAAACTGCATGTGATTCAACTCCATTTAAAAATGGGAAACAAACGCTAGCTAGCCTTACAAGAAACACACTCTGCTTTTGAGAAAAGAGCACTCTTCTACTCTACTGTGTTTCCTCTATGGCCAGAACAGTGAGCTTGCTCAGAACAAAAGGACTGTGCTTCCTACACACAGGGGCCATATCTAGTTCAACTCTGCTTAGGAAACTGACAAGAACAGTAGCTCCTCTTCAGTCCAATACACTGTACTTGCTGGGAACAGACGCGAGAGCTATTTGCACTGTGTATGGGAATGAGAGCACAATAGTGACTTTCCTTAACTGAAAACAACTCTTGATCCTAGGAACACAAACTGCATGTGATTCAACTCGATTTAGGACTGGAAAACAAACGCTAGCTCGCCTTACAAGAAACACACTCTGCTTTTGAGAAAAAAGCACTCTTCTACTCTACTGTGTTTCCTATGGGGTCCGAACAGTGAGCTTGCTCGGAACAAAAAAACTGTGCTTCCTACACACACGGCCATATCTAGTTCAAGTCTGCTTAGGAACCTGACAAGAACAGTAGATCCTCTTCAGTCCAATACACTGTACTTGCTGGGAACAGACGCGAGTGCTATTTGCACAGTGTATGGCAATGGGAGCGCAATGTGACTTTCCCTACCAGAAAACATCTCTTGTTCGTAGGACCAGAAACTGTATGTGACTCAACTCCATTTAGGACTGGGAAAGAAACGCTAGCTCGCCTTACAAGAAACATGCTCTGCTTTTGAGAAAAGAGCCCTCTTCTGCTCTACTGTGTTTCCTATAGGGCCAGAACAGTGTACTTTCTCAGAACAAAAGAACTGTGCTTCCTACACACACGACCATATCTAGTTCAATTCTGCTTAGGAACCTGACAAGAACAGTAGATTCTCTTCAGTCCAATACACTGTACATGTTGGGAACCGACGCCAATGCTATTTGCACTGTGTATGACATTGAGAGCACAATAGTGATTCTTCTTACCAGAAAACAACTCTTGCTCATAGGACCAGAAACTGCATGTGATTCAACTCCATTTAGGACTGGAAAACAAACGCTAGCAAGCCTTACAAGAAACACACTCTGCTTTTGAGAAAAGAGCACTCTTCTACTCTACTGTGTTTCCTATGGTGTCCAAACAGTGAGCTTGCTCAGAACAAAAGAACTGTGCTTCCTAAACACGCGGGACATATCTCGTTCAACTCTGCTTAGGAAACTGACAAGAACAGTAGCTCCTCTTCAGTCCGATAAACTGTACTTGCTGGGAACAGACGTGAGTGCATTTGCACTGTGTATGGCAATGGGAGCACAATAGTGACTTTCCTTACCAGAAAACAACTCTTGCTCGTAGGACCAGAAACTGCATCGGATTCAACTCCATATAGGACTGGGAAACAAACACTAGCTCGCCTTACAAGAAACAGAATCTGCTTTTGAGAAAAGAGCACTCTTCTACTCTACTGTGTTTCCTATGGGGTACAAACAGTGAGCTTGCTCAGAACAAAAGAACTGTGCTTCCTACACACACGGCCATAACTAGTTCAACTCTGCTTAGGAAACTGACAAGAACAGTAGCTGCTCTTCAGTCCAATACACTGTACTTGCTGGGAACAGACGCAAGTGCTATTTGCCCTGTGTATGGCAATGGGAGCACAATAGTGACTCTTCTTAACAGAAAACAACTCTTGCTCGTAGGACCACAAACTGCATGGGATTCAACTCCATTTCTGACTGGGAAACAAACACTAGCTTGCCTTTCCAGAAACACAATCAAATTTTGAGAATAGAGCACTCATCTACTCTACTGTGTTTCCTATGATGTCCGCACAGTGAGCTTTCTCAGAACAAAAGAAGTGTGCTTCCTACACACATGGGCCATATCTGGTTCAACTCCTCTTAGAAAAATGACAAGAATAGTAGCTCCTCTTCAGTCCAATACACTGTACTTGCTGGGAGCAGACGCGAGTGCTATTTGCACTGTGTATGGCAATGGGAGTACAACAGTGACTTTCCTTACCAGAAAACAACTCTTGCTCGTAAGGCCACAAACTGCATGTGATTCAACTCCATTTAGGACTGGGAAACAAACGCTAGCTCGCCTTACAAGAAACACACTCTGCTTTTGAGAAAAGAGCACTCTTCTACTCTTCTGTGTATCCTATAGTGCCAGAACAGTGAGCTTGATCAGAACAAGAGAACTGTGTTTCCTACACACACGGCCATATCTAGTTCAATTCTGCTTAGGAAACTGACAAGAACAGTAGATCCTCTTCAGTCCAATACACTGTACATGCTGGGAACAGACGCCAGTGCTATTTGCCCTGTGTATGACAATGGGAGCACAATAGTGACTCTTCTTACCAGAAAACAACTCTTGCTTGTAGGACCACAAACTGCATGGGATTCAACTCCATTTAGTACTGGGAAACAAACGCTATCTTGCCTTACAAGAAACACACTCTGCTTTTGAGAAAAGAGCACGCTTCTACTCTATTGTGTTTCCAATGGGGTCTGAATAGTGAGCTTGCTCAGAACAAAAGAACTGTGCTTTCTACACACACGGCCATATCTAGTTCAACTCTGCTTAGGAAACTGACAAGAACAGTAGCTCCTCTTCAGTCCAATACACTGTACTTGCTGGAAACAGACGCGACTGCTATTTGCACTGTGTATGGCAAAGGGAGCGCAATAGTGACTTTCCTTAAGAGAAAACAACTCTTGCTGGTAGGACCAAAAACTGCATGTGATTCAACTCCATTTAGGACTGGAAACAAACGCTAGCTAGCCTTACAAGAAACACACTCTGCTTTTGAGAAAAGAGCACTCTTCTACTCTACTGTGTTTCCTATGGGGTCCAAACAGTGAGCTTGCTCAGAACAAAAGAACTGTGCTTCCTACATACACGGCCATAACTAGTTCAATTCTGCTTAGGAACCTGACAAGAACAGTAGGTTCTCTTCAGTCCAGTACACCGTACATGCTGGGAACCGACGCCAGTGCTATTTGCCCTGTGTATGACAATGGGAGCGCAATATTGACTCTTCTTACCAGAAAACAACTCTTGCTCGTAGGACCAGAAACTGCATGTGATTCAACTCCATTTAGGACTGGGAAACAAACGCTAGCTCGCCTTACAAGAAACACACTCTGCTTTTGAGAAAAGGGCACTCTTCTACTCTATTGTGTTTCCTACGGGGTCCGAACTGTGAGCTTGCTCAGAACAAAAGACCTGTGCTTCCTACACACACGGGCCATATCTAGTTCAACTCTGATTAGGAAATTGACAAGAACAGTAGCTCCTCTTCAGTCCAATACACTGTACATGCTGGGAACAGATGCCTGTGCTATTTGCCCTGTGTATGACAATGGGAGCGCAATAGTGACTCTTCTTACCAGAAAACAACTCTTGCTCGTAAGACCACAAACTGCATGGGATTCAACTCCATTTAGTACTGGGTAACAAACGCTGTCTCGCCTTACAGGAAACACACACTGCTTTTGAGAAAAGGGCACTCTTCTACTCTATTGTGTTTCCTACGGGGTCCGAACTGTGAGCTTGCTCAGAACAAAAGACCTGTGCTTCCTACACACACGGGCCATATCTAGTTCAACTCTGATTAGGAAACTGACAAGAACAGTAGCTGCTCTTCAGTCCAATACACTGCACTTGCTGGGAACAGACGCGAGTGCTATTTGCACTGTGTATGGCAATGGGAGCGCAATAGTGACTCTTCTTACCAGAAAACAACTCTTGCTCGTAGTACCAGAAACTGCATGGGACTCAACTCCATTTCTGACTGGGAAACAAACACTAGCTCGACTTTCAAGAAAAACAATCAAATTTTGAGAATAGAGCACTCATCTACTCTACTGTGTTTCCTATGATGTCCGCATAGTGTGATTTCTCAGAACAAAAGAACTGTGCTTCCTACATACATGGGATATATCTGGTTCAACTCCTCTTATGAAAATGACAAGAAGAGTAGCTCCTCTTCAGTCCAATACACTGTACTTGCTGGGAACAGACGCGAGTGCTATTTGCACTATGTATGGGAATGGGAGCGCAATAGTGACTTTCCTTACCAGAAAACAACTCTTGCTCATAGGACCAGAAACTGGATGTGATTCAACTCCATTTAGGACTGGGAAACAAAGGCTAGCTCGCCTTACAAGGAACACACTCTGCTTTTGAGAAAAGGGCACTCTTCTACTCTATTGTGTTTCCTACGGGGTCCGAACTGTGAGGTTGCTCAGAACAAAAGACCTGTGCTTCCTACACACACGGGCCATATCTGGTTCAACTCTGCTTAGGAAACTGACAAGAACAGTAGCTCCTCTTCAGTCCCATACACTGTACTTGCTGGGAACAGACGCAAGTGCTATTTGCCCTGTGTATGACAATGGGTGCGCAATATTGACTCTTCTTACCAGAAAACAACTCTTGCTCGTAGGACCAGAAACTGCATGTGATTCAACTCCATTTCTGACTGGGAAGTAAATACTAGCTTGCCTTTCAAGGAACACAATCTAATTTTGAGAAAAGAGCACTCATCTACTCTACTGTGTTTCCTATGGTGTCCGCACAGTGTGCTTTCTCAGAAAAAAAGAACTGTGTTTCCGACACACACGGACGATATCTGGTTCAACTCTGCTTAGGAAACTGACAAGAACAGTAGCTCCTCTTCAGTCCGATACACTGTACTTGCTGGGAACAGACGCGAGTGCTATTAGCACTGTGTATGGCAATGGGAGCGCAATAGTGACTTTCCTTACCAGAAAACAACTCTTGCTCGTAGGACCAGAAACTGCATGTGATTCAACTCCATTTAAAAATGGGAAACAAACGCTAGCTAGCCTTACAAGAAACACACTCTGCTTTTGAGAAAAGAGCACTCTTCTACTCTACTGTGTTTCCTCTATGGCCAGAACAGTGAGCTTGCTCAGAACAAAAGGACTGTGCTTCCTACACACAGGGGCCATATCTAGTTCAACTCTGCTTAGGAAACTGACAAGAACAGTAGCTCCTCTTCAGTCCAATACACTGTACTTGCTGGGAACAGACGCGAGAGCTATTTGCACTGTGTATGGCAATGAGAGCACAATAGTGACTTTCCTTAACTGAAAACAACTCTTGATCCTAGGAACACAAACTGCATGTGATTCAACTCGATTTAGGACTGGAAAACAAACGCTAGCTCGCCTTACAAGAAACACACTCTGCTTTTGAGAAAAAAGCACTCTTCTACTCTACTGTGTTTCCTATGGGGTCCGAACAGTGAGCTTGCTCGGAACAAAAAAACTGTGCTTCCTACACACACGGCCATATCTAGTTCAAGTCTGCTTAGGAACCTGACAAGAACAGTAGATCCTCTTCAGTCCAATACACTGTACTTGCTGGGAACAGACGCGAGTGCTATTTGCACAGTGTATGGCAATGGGAGCGCAATGTGACTTTCCCTACCAGAAAACATCTCTTGTTCGTAGGACCAGAAACTGTATGTGACTCAACTCCATTTAGGACTGGGAAAGAAACGCTAGCTCGCCTTTCAAGAAACATGCTCTGCTTTTGAGAAAAGAGCCCTCTTCTGCTCTACTGTGTTTCCTATAGGGCCAGAACAGTGTACTTTCTCAGAACAAAAGAACTGTGCTTCCTACACACACGACCATATCTAGTTCAATTCTGCTTAGGAACCTGACAAGAACAGTAGATTCTCTTCAGTCCAATACACTGTACATGTTGGGAACCGACGCCAATGCTATTTGCACTGTGTATGACATTGAGAGCACAATAGTGATTCTTCTTACCAGAAAACAACTCTTGCTCATAGGACCAGAAACTGCATGTGATTCAACTCCATTTAGGACTGGAAAACAAACGCTAGCAAGCCTTACAAGAAACACACTCTGCTTTTGAGAAAAGAGCACTCTTCTACTCTACTGTGTTTCCTATGGTGTCCAAACAGTGAGCTTGCTCAGAACAAAAGAACTGTGCTTCCTAAACACGCGGGACATATCTCGTTCAACTCTGCTTAGGAAACTGACAAGAACAGTAGCTCCTCTTCAGTCCGATAAACTGTACTTGCTGGGAACAGACGTGAGTGCATTTGCACTGTGTATGGCAATGGGAGCACAATAGTGACTTTCCTTACCAGAAAACAACTCTTGCTCGTAGGACCAGAAACTGCATCGGATTCAACTCCATATAGGACTGGGAAACAAACACTAGCTCGCCTTACAAGAAACAGAATCTGCTTTTGAGAAAAGAGCACTCTTCTACTCTACTGTGTTTCCTATGGGGTACAAACAGTGAGCTTGCTCAGAACAAAAGAACTGTGCTTCCTACACACACGGCCATAACTAGTTCAACTCTGCTTAGGAAACTGACAAGAACAGTAGCTGCTCTTCAGTCCAATACACTGTACTTGCTGGGAACAGACGCAAGTGCTATTTGCCCTGTGTATGGCAATGGGAGCACAATAGTGACTCTTCTTAACAGAAAACAACTCTTGCTCGTAGGACCACAAACTGCATGGGATTCAACTCCATTTCTGACTGGGAAACAAACACTAGCTTGCCTTTCCAGAAACACAATCAAATTTTGAGAATAGAGCACTCATCTACTCTACTGTGTTTCCTATGATGTCCGCACAGTGAGCTTTCTCAGAACAAAAGAAGTGTGCTTCCTACACACATGGGCCATATCTGGTTCAACTCCTCTTAGAAAAATGACAAGAATAGTAGCTCCTCTTCAGTCCAATACACTGTACTTGCTGGGAGCAGACGCGAGTGCTATTTGCACTGTGTATGGCAATGGGAGTACAACAGTGACTTTCCTTACCAGAAAACAACTCTTGCTCGTAAGGCCACAAACTGCATGTGATTCAACTCCATTTAGGACTGGGAAACAAACGCTAGCTCGCCTTACAAGAAACACACTCTGCTTTTGAGAAAAGAGCACTCTTCTACTCTTCTGTGTATCCTATAGTGCCAGAACAGTGAGCTTGATCAGAACAAGAGAACTGTGTTTCCTACACACACGGCCATATCTAGTTCAATTCTGCTTAGGAAACTGACAAGAACAGTAGATCCTCTTCAGTCCAATACACTGTACATGCTGGGAACAGACGCCAGTGCTATTTGCCCTGTGTATGACAATGGGAGCACAATAGTGACTCTTCTTACCAGAAAACAACTCTTGCTTGTAGGACCACAAACTGCATGGGATTCAACTCCATTTAGTACTGGGAAACAAACGCTATCTTGCCTTACAAGAAACACACTCTGCTTTTGAGAAAAGAGCACGCTTCTACTCTATTGTGTTTCCAATGGGGTCTGAATAGTGAGCTTGCTCAGAACAAAAGAACTGTGCTTTCTACACACACGGCCATATCTAGTTCAACTCTGCTTAGGAAACTGACAAGAACAGTAGCTCCTCTTCAGTCCAATACACTGTACTTGCTGGAAACAGACGCGACTGCTATTTGCACTGTGTATGGCAAAGGGAGCGCAATAGTGACTTTCCTTAAGAGAAAACAACTCTTGCTGGTAGGACCAAAAACTGCATGTGATTCAACTCCATTTAGGACTGGAAACAAACGCTAGCTAGCCTTACAAGAAACACACTCTGCTTTTGAGAAAAGAGCACTCTTCTACTCTACTGTGTTTCCTATGGGGTCCAAACAGTGAGCTTGCTCAGAACAAAAGAACTGTGCTTCCTACATACACGGCCATAACTAGTTCAATTCTGCTTAGGAACCTGACAAGAACAGTAGGTTCTCTTCAGTCCAGTACACCGTACATGCTGGGAACCGACGCCAGTGCTATTTGCCCTGTGTATGACAATGGGAGCGCAATATTGACTCTTCTTACCAGAAAACAACTCTTGCTCGTAGGACCAGAAACTGCATGTGATTCAACTCCATTTAGGACTGGGAAACAAACGCTAGCTCGCCTTACAAGAAACACACTCTGCTTTTGAGAAAAGGGCACTCTTCTACTCTATTGTGTTTCCTACGGGGTCCGAACTATGAGCTTGCTCAGAACAAAAGACCTGTGCTTCCTACACACACGGGCCATATCTAGTTCAACTCTGATTAGGAAATTGACAAGAACAGTAGCTCCTCTTCAGTCCAATACACTGTACATGCTGGGAACAGATGCCTGTGCTATTTGCCCTGTGTATGACAATGGGAGCGCAATAGTGACTCTTCTTACCAGAAAACAACTCTTGCTCGTAAGACCACAAACTGCATGGGATTCAACTCCATTTAGTACTGGGTAACAAACGCTGTCTCGCCTTACAGGAAACACACACTGCTTTTGAGAAAAGGGCACTCTTCTACTCTATTGTGTTTCCTACGGGGTCCGAACTGTGAGCTTGCTCAGAACAAAAGACCTGTGCTTCCTACACACACGGGCCATATCTAGTTCAACTCTGATTAGGAAACTGACAAGAACAGTAGCTGCTCTTCAGTCCAATACACTGCACTTGCTGGGAACAGACGCGAGTGCTATTTGCACTGTGTATGGCAATGGGAGCGCAATAGTGACTCTTCTTACCAGAAAACAACTCTTGCTCGTAGTACCAGAAACTGCATGGGACTCAACTCCATTTCTGACTGGGAAACAAACACTAGCTCGACTTTCAAGAAAAACAATCAAATTTTGAGAATAGAGCACTCATCTACTCTACTGTGTTTCCTATGATGTCCGCATAGTGTGATTTCTCAGAACAAAAGAACTGTGCTTCCTACATACATGGGATATATCTGGTTCAACTCCTCTTATGAAAATGACAAGAAGAGTAGCTCCTCTTCAGTCCAATACACTGTACTTGCTGGGAACAGACGCGAGTGCTATTTGCACTATGTATGGGAATGGGAGCGCAATAGTGACTTTCCTTACCAGAAAACAACTCTTGCTCATAGGACCAGAAACTGGATGTGATTCAACTCCATTTAGGACTGGGAAACAAAGGCTAGCTCGCCTTACAAGGAACACACTCTGCTTTTGAGAAAAGGGCACTCTTCTACTCTATTGTGTTTCCTACGGGGTCCGAACTGTGAGGTTGCTCAGAACAAAAGACCTGTGCTTCCTACACACACGGGCCATATCTGGTTCAACTCTGCTTAGGAAACTGACAAGAACAGTAGCTCCTCTTCAGTCCCATACACTGTACTTGCTGGGAACAGACGCAAGTGCTATTTGCCCTGTGTATGACAATGGGTGCGCAATATTGACTCTTCTTACCAGAAAACAACTCTTGCTCGTAGGACCAGAAACTGCATGTGATTCAACTCCATTTCTGACTGGGAAGTAAATACTAGCTTGCCTTTCAAGGAACACAATCTAATTTTGAGAAAAGAGCACTCATCTACTCTACTGTGTTTCCTATGGTGTCCGCACAGTGTGCTTTCTCAGAAAAAAAGAACTGTGTTTCCGACACACACGGACGATATCTGGTTCAACTCTGCTTAGGAAACTGACAAGAACAGTAGCTCCTCTTCAGTCCGATACACTGTACTTGCTGGGAACAGACGCAAGTGCTATTAGCACTGTGTATGGCAATGGGAGCGCAATAGTGACTTTCCTTACCAGAAAACAACTCTTGCTCGTAGGACCAGAAACTGCATGTGATTCAACTCCATTTAAAAATGGGAAACAAACGCTAGCTAGCCTTACAAGAAACACACTCTGCTTTTGAGAAAAGAGCACTCTTCTACTCTACTGTGTTTCCTCTATGGCCAGAACAGTGAGCTTGCTCAGAACAAAAGGACTGTGCTTCCTACACACAGGGGCCATATCTAGTTCAACTCTGCTTAGGAAACTGACAAGAACAGTAGCTCCTCTTCAGTCCAATACACTGTACTTGCTGGGAACAGACGCGAGAGCTATTTGCACTGTGTATGGCAATGAGAGCACAATAGTGACTTTCCTTAACTGAAAACAACTCTTGATCCTAGGAACACAAACTGCATGTGATTCAACTCGATTTAGGACTGGAAAACAAACGCTAGCTCGCCTTACAAGAAACACACTCTGCTTTTGAGAAAAAAGCACTCTTCTACTCTACTGTGTTTCCTATGGGGTCCGAACAGTGAGCTTGCTCGGAACAAAAAAACTGTGCTTCCTACACACACGGCCATATCTAGTTCAAGTCTGCTTAGGAACCTGACAAGAACAGTAGATCCTCTTCAGTCCAATACACTGTACTTGCTGGGAACAGACGCGAGTGCTATTTGCACAGTGTATGGCAATGGGAGCGCAATGTGACTTTCCCTACCAGAAAACATCTCTTGTTCGTAGGACCAGAAACTGTATGTGACTCAACTCCATTTAGGACTGGGAAAGAAACGCTAGCTCGCCTTTCAAGAAACATGCTCTGCTTTTGAGAAAAGAGCCCTCTTCTGCTCTACTGTGTTTCCTATAGGGCCAGAACAGTGTACTTTCTCAGAACAAAAGAACTGTGCTTCCTACACACACGACCATATCTAGTTCAATTCTGCTTAGGAACCTGACAAGAACAGTAGATTCTCTTCAGTCCAATACACTGTACATGTTGGGAACCGACGCCAATGCTATTTGCACTGTGTATGACATTGAGAGCACAATAGTGATTCTTCTTACCAGAAAACAACTCTTGCTCATAGGACCAGAAACTGCATGTGATTCAACTCCATTTAGGACTGGAAAACAAACGCTAGCAAGCCTTACAAGAAACACACTCTGCTTTTGAGAAAAGAGCACTCTTCTACTCTACTGTGTTTCCTATGGTGTCCAAACAGTGAGCTTGCTCAGAACAAAAGAACTGTGCTTCCTAAACACGCGGGACATATCTCGTTCAACTCTGCTTAGGAAACTGACAAGAACAGTAGCTCCTCTTCAGTCCGATAAACTGTACTTGCTGGGAACAGACGTGAGTGCATTTGCACTGTGTATGGCAATGGAACGCAATAGTGACTTTCCTTACCAGAAAACAACTCTTGCTCGTAGGACCACAAACTGCATGTGACTCAACTCCATTTAGGACTGGGAAACAAACGCTAGCTCTGCTCACAAGAAACATACTCTGCTTTTGAGAAAAGAGCACTCTTCTACTCTACTGTGTTTCCTCTATGGCCAGAACAGTGAGCTTGCTCAGAACAAAAGGACTGTGCTTCCTACACACAGGGGCCATATCTAGTTCAACTCTGCTTAGGAAACTGACAAGAACAGTAGCTCCTCTTCAGTCCAATACACTGTACTTGCTGGGAACAGACGCGAGTGCTATTTGCACTGTGTATGGCAATGAGAGCGCAATAGTGACTTTCCTTAACAGAAAACAACTCTTGCTCCTAGGAACACAAACTGCATGTGATTCAACTCCATTTAGGACTGGAAAACAAACTCTAGCTCGCTTTACAAGAAACACACTCTGCTTTTGAGAAAAGAGCACTCTTCTTCTCTACTGTGCTTCCTATAGGGCCAGAACAGTGAGCTTGCTCAGAAAAAAAGAACTGTGCTTCCTAAACACATGGGCCATATCTAGTTCAACTCTTCTTAGGAAACTGACAAGAACAGTAGCTCCTCTTCAGTCCAATACACTGTACTTGCTGGGAACAGACGGGAGGGCTATTTGCACTGTGTATGGCAATGGGAGCACAATAGTGACTTTCCTTACCAGAAAACAACTCTTGCTCGTAGGACCAGAAACTGCGTGTGATTCCACTCCTTTTCGGAATGGGAAACAAAAGCTAGCTCGCCTTAAAAGAAACACACTCTACGTTTGAGAAAAAACCACTCTTCTACTCTACTGTGTTTTCTATGGTGTCCGAACAGTGAGCTTGCTCAGAACAAAAAAAACTGTGCTTCCTACACACACGGCCATATCTAGTTCAAGTCTGCTTAGGAACCTGACAAGAACAGTAGATCCTCTTCAGTCCAATAAAATGTACTTGCTGGGAACAGTCGCGAGTGCTATTTGACAGGGTATGGCAATGGCAGCGCAATGTGACTTTCCTTACCAGAAAACAACTCTTGTTCGTAGGACCTGAAACTACATGTGATTCAACTCCATTTAGGACTAGGAAACAAACGCTAGCGTGCCTTAAAAGAAACACACTCTGCTTTTGAGAAAACAGCACTCTTCTACTCTACTGTGTTTCCTATAGGGCCAGACCAGTGAGCTTGCTTAGAACATAAGAACTGTGCTTCCTACACACACGGGCCATATCTAGTTCAACTCTGCTTAGGAAACTGACAAGAACAATAGCTCCTCTTCAGTCCGATACACTGTACTTGCTGAGAACAGACGCGAGTGCTATTTGCACTGTGTATGGCAATTGGGGCACAATAGTGACTCGTCTTACCCGAAAACAACTCTGGCTCTTACGACCAGAAACTGCATGTGACTCAACTCCATTTAGGACTGGGAAACAAACTCTAGCTCACCTTACAAGAAACACATTCTACTTTTGGGAAAAGAGCACTCTTCTACTCTACTGTGTTTTCTATAGGGCCAGAACAGTTAGCTTGCTCAGAACAAAAGAACTGTGCTTCCTACACACACGGACCATATGTAGTTCAACTCTGCTTAGGAAACTGAGAAGAACAGTAGCTCCTCTTCAGTCCAATACACTGTACTTGCTGGGAACAGACTCATGTGCTATTTGCACTGTGTATGGCAATGGGAACACAATAGTGACTTTCCTTACCAGAAAACAACTCTTGGTTGTAGGACCAGAAACTGCATGTGATTCAACTCCATTTAGGACTGGGAAACAAACACTAGCTCACCTTACAAGAAACACACTCTGCTTTTGAGAAAAGAGCACTCATCTACTCTACTGTGTTTCCTATGGGGTCCGAACAGTGAGCTTGCTCAGAACAAACGAACTGTGCTTCCTACACACACGGCCATATCTAGTTCAAGTCTGCTTAGGAACCTGACAAGAACAGTAGATCCTCTTCACTCCAATACACTGTACTTGCTGGGAACAGACGCGAGTGCTATTTGCACAGTGTATGGCAATGGGAGCGCAATGTGACTTTCCTTACCAGAAAACAACTCTTGTTCGTAGGACCTGAAACTGCATGTGATTCAACTCCATTTAAAACTAGGAAACAAACGCTAGCTTGCCTTACAAGAAACACATTCTGCTTTTGAGAAAAGAGCACTCTTCTACTCTACTGTGTTTCCTATAGGGTCCGAACAGTGAGCTTGCTCAGAACAAACGAACTGTGCTTTCTACACACACGGCCATATCTAGTTGAAGTCTGCTTAGGAACCTGACAAGAACAGTAGATCCTCTTCAGTTCAATACACTGTACTTGCTGGGAACAGACGCCAGTGCTCTTTGTCCTGTGTTTGGCAATGGCAGCGCAATAGTGACTCTTCTTACCATAAAACAACTCTTGCTCATAGGACCAGAAACTGCATGTGATTCAACTCCATTTAGGACTGGGAAACAAACACTAGTTCGCCTTACAAGAAACAGACTCTGCATTAGAGAAAAGAGCACTCTTCTACTCTACTGTGTTTCCTATAGGGCCAGAACAGTGAGCTTGCTCAGTACAAAAGAACTGTGCTTCCTACACATGGGCCATATCTAGTTCAACTCTGCTTAGGAAACTCACAAGAACAGTAGCTTTTCTTCAGTCCGATACACTGTACTTTCTGGGAACAGACGCGAGTGCTACTTGCACTGTGTATGGCAATGGGAGCACAATAGTGACTTTCCTTACCAGAAAACAACTCTTGCTCGTAGGACCAGAAACTGCATGTGATTCAACTCCATTTAGGACTGGGAAACAAATGCTAGCTCGCCTTACATGAAATACACTCTGCTTTTGAGAAAAGAGCACTCTTCTACTCTACTGTGTTTCCTATGGGGTCTGAACAGTGAGCTTGCTCAGAACAAAAGAACTGTGCTTCCTACACACACGGGACATATCTAGTTCAACCCTGCTTAGGAAACTGACAAGAACAGTAGCTCCTCTTCAGTCCAATACACTTTACTTGCGGGGAACAGACGCGAGTGCTATTTTCACTGTGTATGGCAATTGGAGCACAATAGTGACTCGTCTTACCAGAAAACAACTCTTGCTCGTAGGACAAAAAACTGCAAGTGTTTCAACTCCATTTAGGACTGGGAAACAAAAACCAGCTCACCTTACAAGAAACACACTCTGCTTTAGAGAAAAGAGCAGTCTTCTAGTCTACTGTGTTTCCTATAGGGCCAGAACAGTGAGCTTGCTCAGAACAAAAGAACTGTGCTTCCTACACACGGGCCATATCTAGTTCAACTCTGCTTAGGAACCTGACAAGAACAGTAGATCCTCTTCAGTCCAATACACTGTACTTGCTGGGAACAGACTCCAGTGCTATTTGTCCTGTGTATGGCAATGGCAGCGCAATAGTGACTCTTCTTACCAGAAAACAACTCTTGCTCATAGGACCAGAAACTGCATGTGATTCAACTCCATTTAGGACTGGGAAACAAACTCTAACTTGCTTTACAAGAAACACACTCTGCTTTTGAGAAAAGCGCACTCTTCTACTCTACTGTGTTTCCTATAGGGCCAGAACAGTGAGCTTGCTCAGAAGAAAAGAACTGTGCTTCCTACACACGGGCCATATCTAGTTCAACTCTGCTTAGGAAACTGAGAAGAACAGTAGCTCCTCTTCAGTCCAATACACTGTACTTGCTGGGAACAGACGCGAGGGCTATTAGCACTGTGTATGGCAATGGGAGCGCAATAGTGACTTTCTTTACCAGAAAACAACTCTTGCTCGTAGGACCAGAAACTGCATGTGATTCCACTCCATTTAGGACTGGGAAACAAACGGTAGCTCGCCTTACAAGAAACACACTCTGCTTTAGAGAAAAGAGCACTCTTCTACTCTTCTGTGTTTCCTATGGGGTCCAAACAGTGAGCTTGCTCAGAACAAAAGAACTGTGCTTCCTACACACACGGCCATATCTAGTTCAAGTCTGCTTAGGAACCTGACAAGAACAGTAGCTCCTATTCAGTCCAATACACTGTACTTGCTGGGAAAAGACGCGAGTGCTTTTTGCCTTGTGCAGGGCAATGGGAGCACAATAGTGACTTTCCTTACCATAAAAAACTCTTGCTCATAGGACCAGAAACTGCATGTGATTCAACTCCATTTAGGTCTGGGAAACAAATGCTAGCTCGCCTTACATGAAACACACTCTGCTTTTGAGAAAAGAGCACTCTTCTACTCTACTGTGTTTCCTATGGGGTCCGAAAGTGAGCTTGCTCAGAAAAAAAGAACTGTGCTTCCTACACACAAGGGCCATATCTAGTTCAACTCTGCTTAGGAAACTGACAAGAACAGTAGATCCTCTTCAGTCCAATACACTGTACTTGCTGGGAACAGACGCCAGTGCTATTTGTCCTGTGTATGGCAATGGCAGCGCAAAAGTGACTCTTCTTACCATAAAACAACTCTTGCTCATAGGACTAGAAACTGCATGTGATTCAACTCCATTTAGGACTGGGAAACAAACGCTAGCTTGCCTTACAAGAAACACACTCTGCTTTAGAGAAAAGAGCACTCTTCTACTCTACTGTGTTTCCTATAGGGCCAGAACAGTGAGCTTGCTCAGAACAAAAGAGCTGTTCTTCCTACACACGGGCCATAACTAGTTCCACTCTGCTTAGGAAACTGACAAGAACAGTAGCTCCTCTTCCGTCCAATACACTGTACTTGCTGAGAAAAGACGCCAGTGCTATTTGTCCTGTGTATGGCAATGGCAGCACAATAGTGACTCTTCTTACCAGAAAACAACTCTTGTTTGTAGGACCAGAAACTGCATGTGATTCAACTCCATATTGGACTGGGAAAAAAACGCTAGCTCGCCTTACAAGAAACACACTCTGCTTTTGAGAAAAGAGCACTCTTCTACACTACTGTGTTTCCTATGGGGTCCAAACAGTGAGCTTGCTCAGAACAAACGAACTGTGCTTCCTACACACACGGCCATATCTAGTTGAAGTCTGCTTAGGAACCTGACAAGAACAGTAGATCCTCTTCAGTTCAATACACTGTACTTGCTGGGAACAGACGCCAGTGCTCTTTGTCCTGTGTTTGGCAATGGCAGCGCAATAGTGACTCTTCTTACCATAAAACAACTCTTGCTCATAGGACCAGAAACTGCATGTGATTCAACTCCATTTAGGACTGGGAAACAAACACTAGTTCGCCTTACAAGAAACAGACTCTGCATTAGAGAAAAGAGCACTCTTCTACTCTACTGTGTTTCCTATAGGGCCAGAACAGTGAGCTTGCTCAGTACAAAAGAACTGTGCTTCCTACACATGGGCCATATCTAGTTCAACTCTGCTTAGGAAACTCACAAGAACAGTAGCTTTTCTTCAGTCCGATACACTGTACTTTCTGGGAACAGACGCGAGTGCTACTTGCACTGTGTATGGCAATGGGAGCACAATAGTGACTTTCCTTACCAGAAAACAACTCTTGCTCGTAGGACCAGAAACTGCATGTGATTCAACTCCATTTAGGACTGGGAAACAAATGCTAGCTCGCCTTACATGAAATACACTCTGCTTTTGAGAAAAGAGCACTCTTCTACTCTACTGTGTTTCCTATGGGGTCTGAACAGTGAGCTTGCTCAGAACAAAAGAACTGTGCTTCCTACACACACGGGACATATCTAGTTCAACCCTGCTTAGGAAACTGACAAGAACAGTAGCTCCTCTTCAGTCCAATACACTTTACTTGCGGGGAACAGACGCGAGTGCTATTTTCACTGTGTATGGCAATTGGAGCACAATAGTGACTCGTCTTACCAGAAAACAACTCTTGCTCGTAGGACAAAAAACTGCAAGTGTTTCAACTCCATTTAGGACTGGGAAACAAAAACCAGCTCACCTTACAAGAAACACACTCTGCTTTAGAGAAAAGAGCAGTCTTCTAGTCTACTGTGTTTCCTATAGGGCCAGAACAGTGAGCTTGCTCAGAACAAAAGAACTGTGCTTCCTACACACGGGCCATATCTAGTTCAACTCTGCTTAGGAACCTGACAAGAACAGTAGATCCTCTTCAGTCCAATACACTGTACTTGCTGGGAACAGACTCCAGTGCTATTTGTCCTGTGTATGGCAATGGCAGCGCAATAGTGACTCTTCTTACCAGAAAACAACTCTTGCTCATAGGACCAGAAACTGCATGTGATTCAACTCCATTTAGGCCTGGGAAACAAACTCTAACTTGCTTTACAAGAAACACACTCTGTTTTAGAGAAAAGCGCACTCTTCTACTCTACTGTGTTTCCTATAGGGCCAGAACAGTGGGCTTGCTCAGAAGAAAAGAACTGTGCTTCCTACACACGGGCCATATCTAGTTCAACTCTGCTTAGAAAACTGAGAAGAACAGTAGCTCCTCTTCAGTCCAATACACTGTACTTGCTGGGAACAGACGCAAGGGCTATTAGCACTGTGTATGGCAATGGGAGCGCAATAGTGACTTTCTTTACCAGAAAACAACTCTTGCTCGTAGGACCAGAAACTGCATGTGATTCCACTCCATTTAGGACTGGGAAACAAACGGTAGCTCGCCTTACAAGAAACACACTCTGCTTTTGAGAAAAGAGCACTCTTCTACTCTTCTGTGTTTCCTATGGGGTCCAAACAGTGAGCTTGCTCAGAGCAAAAGAACTGTGCTTCCTACACACGGCCATATCTAGTTCAAGTCTGCTTAGGAACCTGACAAGAATAGTAGCTCCTATTCAGTCCAATACACTGTACTTGCTGGGAAAAGACGCGAGTGCTTTTTGCCTTGTGCAGGGCAATGGGAGCACAATAGTGACTTTCCTTACCATAAAAAACTCTTGCTCATAGGACCAGAAACTGCATGTGATTCAACTCCATTTAGGTCTGGGAAACAAATGCTAGCTCGCCTTACATGAAACACACTCTGCTTTTGAGAAAAGAGCACTCTTCTACTCTACTGTGTTTCCTATGGGGTCCGAAAGTGAGCTTGCTCAGAAAAAAAGAACTGTGCTTCCTACACACAAGGGCCATATCTAGTTCAACTCTGCTTAGGAAACTGACAAGAACAGTAGATCCTCTTCAGTCCAATACACTGTACTTGCTGGGAACAGACGCCAGTGCTATTTGTCCTGTGTATGGCAATGGCAGCGCAAAAGTGACTCTTCTTACCATAAAACGACTCTTGCTCATAGGACTAGAAACTGCATGTGATTCAACTCCATTTAGGACTGGGAAACAAACGCTAGCTCGCCTTACAAGAAACACACTCTGCTTTAGAGAAAAGAGCACTCTTCTACTCTACTGTGTTTCCTATAGGGCCAGAACAGTGAGCTTGCTCAGAACAAAAGAGCTGTTCTTCCTACACACGGGCCATAACTAGTTCCACTCTGCTTAGGAAACTGACAAGAACAGTAGCTCCTCTTCCGTCCAATACACTGTACTTGCTGAGAAAAGACGCCAGTGCTATTTGTCCTGTGTATGGCAATGGCAGCACAATAGTGACTCATCTTACCAGAAAACAACTCTTGCTCGTAGGACCAAAAACTGCCTGTGACTCAACTCCATTTAGGACTGGGAAACAAACGCGAGCTCGCCTTACAAGAAACACTCTCTGCTTTAGAGAAAAGAGCACTCTTCTACTCTACTGTGTTTCCTATGGGGTTAGAACAGTGAGCTTGCTTAGAACAAAAAAACTGTGCTTCCTACACACACGGCCATATCTAGTTCAAATCTGCTTATGAACCTGACAACAACAGTAGATCATCTTCCGTCCAATACACTGTACTTGCTGGGAAAAGACGCCAGTGCTATTTTTCCTGTGTATGGCAATGGCAGCACAATAGTGACTCTTCTTACCAAAAAACAACTCTTGTTTGTAGGACCAGAAACTGCATGTGATTCAACTCCATTTAGGACTGGGAAAAAAACGCTAGCTCGCCTTACAAGAAACACACTCTGCTTTTGAGAAAAGAGCACTCTTCTATTCTACTGTGTTTCCTATGGGGTCCAAACAGTGAGCTTGCTCAGAACAAAAGAACTGTGATTCCTACACACACCGACCATATCTAGTTCAACTCTGCTTAGGAAACTGACAAGAAAAGTAGCTCCGATTCAGTCCAATACACTGCACATGCTGCGAACAGACGCGAGTGCTATTTGCACTGTGTATGGCAATGGGAGCACAATAGTAACTTTTCTTACCAGAAAACAACTCTTGCTCATAGGACCGGAAACTGCCTGTGATTGAACTCCATTTAGGACTAGGATACAAACTCTAGCTCGCCTTACAAGAAACACACTCTGCTTTTGAGAATAGAGCACTCTTCTACTCTACTGTGTTTCCTATGAGGTCGGAACAGTGACCTTGCTCAGAACAAAAAAAACGTGCTTCCTACACACACCGCCACACCTAATTCAATTCTGCTTAGGAACCTGACAAGAACAGTAGATCCTCTTCTGTCCAATACACTGTACTCCTGGGAACAGACAACAGTGCTATTTGTCCTGTGTATGGCAATGGCAGCGCAATAGTGACTCTTCTTACCATAAAACAACTCTTGCTCGTAGGACCAGAAACTGCATGTGATTCAACTCCATTTAGGACTGGGAAACAAACGCTAGCTCTCCTTACAAGAAACACACTCTGCTTTAGAGAAAAGAGCACACTTCTACTCTACTGTGTTTCCTATAGGGCCAGAACAGTGAGCTTGCTCAGAACAAAAGAACTGTGCTTCCTACACACACCGACCATATCTAGTTCAACTCTGCTTAGGAAACTGACAAGAACAGTAGCTCCTCTTCAGTCCGATACACTGTATTTGCTGGGAACATACGCGAGTGCTATTTGCACTGTGTATGGCAATGGGAGCTCAATAGTTACTTTCCTTACCAGAAAACAACTCTTGCTCAAAGGAACAGAAACTGCATGGGATTCAACTCCATTTAGGACTGGGAAACAAACGCTAGCTCGCCTTACAAGAAACACACTCTGCTTCTGACAAAAGAGCACTCTTCTACTCTACTGTGTTTCCTATGGGGTCCGAACAGTGAGCTTGCTCAGAACAAAAGAACTGTGATTCCTACACACACGGCTATATCTAGTTCAATTCTGCTTAGGAACCTGACAAGAACAGTAGATCCTCTTCAGTCCACTACACTATACTTGCTGGGAACAGACGGAAGTGCTATTTGTCCTGTGTATGGCAATGGCAGCGCAATAGTGACTCTTCTTACCATAAAACAACTCTTGCTCGTAGGACCAGAAACTGCATGTGATTCAACTCCATTAAGGACTGGGAAACAAACGCTAGCTCGCCTTACAAGAAACACAATCTGCTTTAGAGAAAAGAGCACTCTTCTACTCTACTGTGTTTCCTATAGGGCCAGAACAGTGAGCTTGCTCAGAACAAAAGAATTGTGCTTCCTACACACGGGTCATATCTAGTTCAACTCTGCTTAGGAAACTGACAAGAACAGTAGCTCCTCTTCAGTCCAATACACTGTACTTGCTGGGAAGAGACGCGAGGGCTATTTGCACTGTGTATTGCATTTGTAGCGCAATAGTGACTCTTCTTACCAGAAAACAACTCTTGCTCGTAGGACCAAAAACTGCCTGTGACTCAACTCCATTTAGGACTGGGAAACAAGCGCGAGCTCGCCTTACAGGAAACACACTCTGCTTTAGAGAAAAGAGCACTCTTCTACTCTACTGTGTTCCCTATGGGGTCCAAACAGTGAGCTTGCTCAGAACAAAAGAACTGTGCTTCCTAAACACGCGGGCCATATCTAGTTCAACTCTGCTTAGGAAACTGACAAGAACAGTAGCTCCTCTTCAGTCCGATACACTGTACTTGCTGGGAACAGACGCGAGTGCTATTTGTACTGTGTATGGCAATGGGAGCGCAATAGAGACTTTCCTTACCAAAAAACAACTCTTGATCGTAGGACCAGAAACTGCATGTGATTCAACTCCATATAGGTCTGGGAAACAAATTCTAGCTCACCTTACAAGAAACACAATCTGCTTTTGAGAAAAGAGCACTTTTCTACTCTACTGTGTTTCCTATACGGCCAGAACAGTGAGCTTGCTCAGAACAAAAGAACTGTGCTTCCTACACACATGGCTATATCTAGTTCAACTCTGCTTAGGAACCTGACAAGAACAGTAGATCCTCTTCTGTCCAATACACTGTACATGCTGGGAACAGACGCGTGTGCTATTGGCCCTTTGTATGACAATGGGTGCACAATAGTGACTCTTCTTACCAGAAAACAACTCTTGCTCGTAGGACCAGAAACTGCATTTGATTCATCTCCATTTAGGAGTGGGATACAAACACTAACTCGACTTACAAGAAACACACTCAGATTTAAAGAAAAAAGCACTCTTCTACTCTATTGTGTTTCCTAAGAGGTCCGAACAGTGAACTTGCTCAGAACAAAAGAACTGTGCTTCCTACACACACGGCCATATCTAGTTCAATTCTGCTTAGGAACCTGACAAGAACAGTAGATCCTCTTCAGTCCAATACACTGTACTGCTGGGAACAGACAACAGTGCTATTTGTCCTGTGTAAGGCAATGGCAGCACAATAGTGACTCTTCTTACCATAATACAACTCTTGCTCATAGGACCAGAAACTGCATGTGATTCAACTCCATTTAGGACTGGGAAACAAACGCTAGCTCGCCTTACAAGAAACACACTCTGCTTTAGAGAAAAGAGCACTCTTCTACTCTACTGTGTTTACTATAGGGCCAGAACAATGAGCTTGCTCAGAACAAAAGAACTGTGCTTCCTACACTCGGGCCATATCTAGTTCAACTCTGCTTAGGAAACTGACAAGAACAGTAGCTCCTCTTCAGTCCGATACACTGTACTTCCTGGGAACAGACGGGACTGCTATTTGCACTGTGTATGGCTATTGGAGCACAATAGTGACTCGTCTTAACAGAAAACAACTCTTGCTCGTAGGACAAAAAACTGCATGTGACTCAACTCCATTTAGGACTCGGAAACAAACGCTAGCTCACCTTCCAAGAAACACACTCTGCTTTTGAGAAAAGAGCACTCTTCTACTCTACTGTGTTTCCTTTGGGTTCCGAACAGTGAGCTTGCTCAGAACAAAAAAACTGTGCTTCCTACACACACGGCCATATCTAGTTCAAGACTGCTTAGGAACCTGACAAGAAAAGTAGATCCTCTTCCATCCAATACACTGTACTTGCTGGGAAAACACGCCAGTGTTATTTGTCCTGTGTATGGCAAAGGCAGCGAAATAGTGACTCTTCTTACCAGAAAACAACTCTTGCTTGTAGGACCAGAAACTGCATGTGATTCAACTCCATTTAGGACTGGGAAACAAACGCTAGCTCGCCCTACAAGAAACACACTCTGCTTTGAGAAATGAGCACTCTTCTATTCTACTGTGTTTCCTATGGGGTCCAAACAGTGAGCTTGCTCAGAACAAAAGAACTGTGCTTCCTACACACGCGGGACATATCTCGTTCAACTCTCCTTAGGAAACTGACAAGAACAGGAGCTCCTATTCAGTCCGATACACTGTACTTGCTGGGAACAGACGTGAGTGCTATTTGCAATGTGTATGGCAATGGGAGCGCAATAGTGACTTTCCTTACCAGAAAACAACTCTTGTTCGTAGGACCAGAAACTGCATGGGATTCAACTCCATATAGGACTGGAAAACAAATGCTAGCTCCCCTTCCAAGAAACACAATCTGCTTTTGAGAAAAGAGCACTCTTCTACTCTACTGTGATTCCTATAGGGCCAGACAGTGAGCTTGCTCAGAACAAAAGAACTGTGCTTCCTACACACACGGTCATATTTGGTTCAACTCTGCTTAGGAAACTGACAAGAACAGTAGCTCCTATTCAGTCCAATACACTGTAATTGCTGGGAACAGATGCGAGTGCTATTTGCACTGTATATGGCAATGGGAGCGCAATAGTGACTTTCCTTACCAGAAAACAACTCTTGCTCGTAGGACCAGAACCTGCATGTGATTCAACTCCATTTAGGCCGGGAAACAAATGCTAGCTCGCCTTACATGAAACACACTCTGCTTTTGAGAAAAGAGCACTCTTCTACTCTACTGTGTTTCCAAAGGGGTCAAAAGAGTGAACCTGCTCAGAACAAAAGAACTGTGCTTCCCACACACGGACCATATCTAGTTCAACTCTGCTGAGGAAACTGACAAGAACAGTAGCTCCTATTCAGTCCGATACACTGTACTTGCTAGGAACAGACCCGATTGCTATTTGCACTGTATATGGCATTTGGAGCACAACAGTGACTCTTCTTACCAGAAAACAACTCTTGCTAGTAGGACCAAAAACTGCATGTGATCTACTCCATTTAGGACTGGAAAACAAACGCGAGCTCGCCTTACAGGAAACACACTCTGCTTTTAAGAAAAGTGCACTCTTCTACTCTACTGTGTTTCCTATAGGGCCAGAACAGTGAGCGTGCTCAGAACATAAGAACTGTGCTTCCTACACACACGGGCCATATCTAGTTCAACTCTGCTTAGGAAACTGACAAGAACAGTAGCTCCTCTTCAGTCTGACACACTGTACTTGCTGGGAACAGACGCATGTGCTATTTGCACTGTGTATGGCAATGGGAGCGCAATAGTGACTTTCCTTACCAGAAAACAACTCTTGCTCATAGGACCAGAAACTGCATGTGATTCCACTCCATTTAGGACTGCGAAACAAACGCTAGCTCACCTTACAAGAAACACACTCTGCTTTAGAGAAAAGAGCACTCTTCTACTCTACTGTGTTTCCTATGGGGTCCAAACAGTGAGCTTGCTCAGAAGAAAAGAACTGTGCTTTATACACACACGGACCATATCTAGTTCACCTCTGCTTAGGAAACTGACAAGAACAGTAGCTCCGTTTCAGTCCAATACACTGCATTTGCTGGGAACAGACGCCAGTGCTATTTGTCCTGTGTAGGGCAATGGCAGCGCAATATTGACTCTTCTTACCAGAAAACAACTCTTGCTCGTAGGACCAGAAACTGCATGGGATTCAACTCCATTTAGGACTGGGAAACTAACGCTAGCTCGCCTTACAAGAAACACACTTTGCTTTTGAGAAAAGAGCACTCTTGTACTCTACTGAGTTTCCTATGGGGTCCAAACAGTGAGCTTGCTCAGAACAAAAGTACTGTGCTTCTTTCAAACACCGACCATATCTAGTTCAACTCTGCTTAGGAAACTGACAAGAACTGTAGCTCCTCTTCAGTCCGATACACTGTATTTGCTGGGAACAGACGCGAGTGCTATTTGCACTGTGTATGGCAATGGGAGCTCAATAGTTACTTTCCTTACCAGAAAACAACTCTTGCTCATAGGAACAGAAACTGCATGGGATTCAACTCCATTTAGGACTGGGAAACAAACGCTAGCTCGCTTTACAAGAAACAAACTCTGCTTTTGAGAAAAGAGCACAATTCTACTCTACTGTGTTTCCTATGGGGTCCGAAAAGAGAGCTTGCTCAGAACAAAAGAACTGTGCTTCCTACACACACGGCCATATCTAGTTCAATTCTGCTTAGGAACCTGACAAGAACAGTAGATCCTCTTCAGTCCACTACACTATACTTGCTGGGAACAGACGGCAGTGCTATTTGTCCTGTGTATAGCAATGGCAGCGCAATAGTGACTCTTCTTACCATAAAACAACTCTTGCTCGTAGGACCAGAAACTGCATGTGATTCAACTCCATTAAGGACTGGGAAACAAACGCTAGCTCGCCTTACAAGAAACACAATCTGCTTTAGAGAAAAGAGCACTCTTCTACTCTACTGTGTTTCCTATAGGGCCAGAACAGTGAGCTTGCTCAGAACAAAAGAATTGTGCTTCCTACACACGGGTCATATCTAGTTCAACTCTGCTTAGGAAACTGACAAGAACAGTAGCTCCTCTTCAGTCCAATACACTGTACTTGCTGGGAAGAATCGCGAGTGCTATTTGCACTGTGTATTGCATTTGTAGCGCAATAGTGACTCTTCTTACCAGAAAACAACTCTTGATCGTAGGACCAGAAACTGCATGTGATTCAACTCCTTATAGGTCTGGGAAACAAATTCTAGCTCACCTTACAAGAAACACAATCTGCTTTTGAGAAAAGAGCACTTTTCTACTCTACTGTGTTTCCTATACGGCCAGAACAGTGAGCTTGCTCAGAACAAAAGAACTGTGCTTCCTACACACATGGCTATATCTAGTTCAACTCTGCTTAGGAACCTGACAAGAACAGTAGATCCTCTTCTGTCCAATACACTGTACATGCTGGGAACAGACGCGTGTGCTATTGGCCCTTTGTATGACAATGGGAGCACAATAGTGACTCTTCTTACCAGAAAACAACTCTTGCTCGTAGGACCAGAAACTGCATGTGATTCATCTCCATTTAGGAGTGGGATACAAACACTAACTCGACTTACAAGAAACACACTCAGATTTAAAGAAAAAAGCACTCTTCTACTCTATTGTGTTTCCTAAGAGGTCCGAACAGTGAACTTGCTCAGAACAAAAGAACTGTGCTTCCTACACACACGGCCATATCTAGTTCAATTCTGCTTAGGAACCTGACAAGAACAGTAGATCCTCTTCTGTCCAATACACTGTACTGCTGGGAACAGACAACAGTGCTATTTGTCCTGTGTAAGGCAATGGCAGCACAATAGTGACTCTTCTTACCATAATACAACTCTTGCTCATAGGACCAGAAACTGCATGTGATTCAACTCCATTTAGGACTGGGAAACAAACGCTAGCTCGCCTTACAAGAAACACACTCTGCTTTAGAGAAAAGAGCACTCTTCTACTCTACTGTGTTTACTATAGGGCCAGAACATTGAGCTTGCTCAGAACAAAAGAACTGTGCTTCCTACACTCGGGCCATATCTAGTTCAACTCTGCTTAGGAAACTGACAAGAACAGTAGCTCCTCTTCAGTCCGATACACTGTACTTTCTGGGAACAGACGGGACTGCTATTTGCACTGTGTATGGCTATTGGAGCACAATAGTGACTCGTCTTAACAGAAAACAACTCTTGCTCGTAGGACAAAAAACTGCATGTGACTCAACTCCATTTAGGACTCGGAAACAAACGCTAGCTCACCTTCCAAGAAACACACTCTGCTTTTGAGAAAAGAGCACTCTTCTACTCTACTGTGTTTCCTTTGGGTTCCGAACAGTGAGCTTGCTCAGAACAAAAAAACTGTGCTTCCTACACACACGGCCATATCTAGTTCAAGACTGCTTAGGAACCTGACAAGAAAAGTAGATCCTCTTCCATCCAATACACTGTATTTGCTGGGAAAACACGCCAGTGTTATTTGTCCTGTGTATGACAAAGGCAGCGAAATAGTGACTCTTCTTACCAGAAAACAACTCTTGCTTGTAGGACCAGAAACTGCATGTGATTCAACTCCATTTAGGACTGGGAAACAAACGCTAGCTCGCCCTACAAGAAACACACTCTGCTTTGAGAAATGAGCACTCTTCTATTCTACTGTGTTTCCTATGGGGTCCAAACAGTGAGCTTGCTCAGAACAAAAGAACTGTGCTTCCTACACACGCGGGACATATCTCGTTCAACTCTCCTTAGGAAATTGACAAGAACAGGAGCTCCTATTCAGTCCGATACACTGTACTTGCTGGGAACAGACGTGAGTGCTATTTGCAATGTGTATGGCAATGGGAGCGCAATAGTGACTTTCCTTACCAGAAAACAACTCTTGTTCGTAGGACCAGAAACTGCATGGGATTCAACTCCATATAGGACTGGAAAACAAATGCTAGCTCCCCTTACAAGAAACACAATCTGCTTTTGAGAAAAGAGCACTCTTCTACTCTACTGTGATTCCTATAGGGCCAGACAGTGAGCTTGCTCAGAACAAAAGAACTGTGCTTCCTACACACACGGTCATATTTGGTTCAACTCTGCTTAGGAAACTGACAAGAACAGTAGCTCCTATTCAGTCCGATACACTGTACTTGCTAGGAACAGACCCGATTGCTATTTGCACTGTATATGGCATTTGGAGCGCAACAGTGACTCTTCTTACCAGAAAACAACTCTTGCTAGTAGGACCAAAAACTGCATGTGACTCAACTCCATTTAGGACTGGAAAACAAACGCGAGCTCGCCTTACAGGAAACACACTCTGCTTTTAAGAAAAGTGCACTCTTCTACTCTACTGTGTTTCCTATAGGGCCAGAACAGTGAGCGTGCTCAGAACATAAGAACTGTGCTTCCTACACACACGGGCCATATCTAGTTCAACTCTGCTTAGGAAACTGACAAGAACAGTAGCTCCTCTTCAGTCTGACACACTGTACTTGCTGGGAACAGACGCATGTGCTATTTGCACTGTGTATGGCAATGGGAGCGCAATAGTGACTTTCCTTACCAGAAAACAACTCTTGCTCATAGGACCAGAAACTGCATGTGATTCCACTCCATTTAGGACTGCGAAACAAACGCTAGCTCACCTTACAAGAAACACACTCTGCTTTAGAGAAAAGAGCACTCTTCTACTCTACTGTGTTTCCTATGGGGCCCAAACAGTGAGCTTGCTCAGAAGAAAAGAACTGTGCTTTATACACACACGGACCATATCTAGTTCACCTCTGCTTAGGAAACTGACAAGAACAGTAGCTCCGTTTCAGTCCAATACACTACATTTGCTGGGAACAGACGCCAGTGCTATTTGTCCTGTGTAGGGCAATGGCAGCGCAATATTGATTCTTCTTACCAGAAAACAACTCTTGCTCATAGGACCAGAAACTGCATGGGATTCAACTCCATTTAGGACTGGGAAACTAACGCTAGCTCGCCTTACAAGAAACACACTTTGCTTTTGAGAAAAGAGCACTCTTGTACTCTACTGAGTTTCCTATGGGGTCCAAACAGTGAGCTTGCTCAGAACAAAAGTACTGTGCTTCTTTCAAACACCAACCATATCTATTTCAACTCTGCTTAGGAAACTGACAAGAACTGTAGCTCCTCTTCAGTCCGATACACTGTATTTGCTGGGAACAGACGCGAGTGCTCTTTGCACTGTGTATGGCAATGGGAGCTCAATAGTTACTTTCCTTACCAGAAAACAACTCTTGCTCATAGGAACAGAAACTGCATGTGATTCCACTCCATTTCTGACTGAAAAACAAACACTAGCTCACCTTACAAGAAACACACTCTGCTTTTAAGAAAAGTGCACTCTTCTACTCTACTGTGTTTCCTATGGGGTCCAAACAGTGAGCTTGCTCAGAACAAAAGAACTGTGCTTCCTACACGGGAAATATCTAGTTCAACTCTGCTTAGGAAACTGACAAGAACAGTAGCTCCTATTCAGTCCAATACACTGTACTTGATGGAAACAGATGCGAGTGCTATTTGCACTGTGTATGGCATTTGGAGCACAATAGTGACTCTTCTTACCAGAAAACAACTCTTGCTCATAGGACCAAAAACTGCCTGTGACTCAACTCCATTTAGGACTGGGAAACAAACGCGAGCTTGCCTTACAAGAAACACACTCTGCTTTAGAGAAAAGAGCACTCTTCTACTCTACTGTGTTTCCTATGGGGTTAGAACAGTGAGCTTGCTTAGAACAAAAAAACTGTGCTTCCTACACACACGGCCATATCTAGTTCAACTCTGCTTAGGAACCTGACAAGAACAGTAGATCCTCTTCCGTCCAATACACTGTACTTGCTGGAAAAAGACGCCAGTGCTATTATTCCTGTGTATGGCAATGGAAGCACAATAGTGACTCTTCTTACCAAAAAACAACTCTTGTTTGTAGGACCAGAAACTGCATGTGATTCAACTCCATATTGGACTGGGAAAAAAACGCTAGCTCGCCTTACAAGAAACACACTCTGCTTTTGAGAAAAGAGCACTCTTCTACTCTACTGTTTTTCCTATGGGGTCCAAACAGTGAGCTTGCTCAGAACAAAAGAACTGTGATTCCTACACACACCGACCATATCTAGTTCAACTCTCCTTAGGAAACTGACAAGAACAGTAGCTCCGATTCAGTCCAATACACTGCACATGCTGGGAACAGACACGAGTGCTATTTGCACTGTGTATGGCAATGGGAGCACAATAGTAACTTTCCTTACCAGAAAACAACTCTTGCTCATAGGACCGGAAACTGCCTGTGATTGAACTCCATTTAGGACTGGGAAATAAACGCTAGCTCGCCTTACAAGAAACACACTCTGCTTTTGATAAAAGAGCACTATGCTACTCTACTGTGTTTCCTATGAGGTCCGAACAGTGAGCTTGCTCAGAACAAAAAAAAACGTGCTTCCTACACACACCGCCACACCTAGTTCAATTCTGCTTAGGAACCTGAGAAGCAAAGTAGATTCTCTTCAGTCCAATACACTGTACTGCTGGGAACAGACAACAGTGATATTTGTCCTGTGTATGGCAATGGCAGCGCAATAGTGACTCTTCTTACCATAAAACAACTCTTGCTCGTAGGACCAGAAACTGCATGTGATTCAACTCCAATTTGGACTGGGAAACAAACGCTAGCTTGCCTTACAAGAAACACACTCTGCTTTTGAGAAAAGAGCACTCTTCTACTCTACTGTGTTCCCTATGGGGTCCAAACAGTGAGCTTGCTCAGAACAAAAGAACTGTGCTTCCTAAACACGCGGGCCATATCTAGTTCAACTCTGCTTAGGAAACTGACAAGAACAGTAGCTCCTCTTCAGTCCGATACACTGTACTTGCTGGGAACAGACGCGAGTGCTATTTGTACTGTGTATGGCAATGGGAGCGCAATAGAGACTTTCCTTACCAAAAAACAACTCTTGATCGTAGGACCAGAAACTGCATGTGATTCAACTCCATATAGGTCTGGGAAACAAATTCTAGCTCACCTTACAAGAAACACAATCTGCTTTTGAGAAAAGAGCACTTTTCTACTCTACTGTGTTTCCTATACGGCCAGAACAGTGAGCTTGCTCAGAACAAAAGAACTGTGCTTCCTACACACATGGCTATATCTAGTTCAACTCTGCTTAGGAACCTGACAAGAACAGTAGATCCTCTTCTGTCCAATACACTGTACATGCTGGGAACAGACGCGTGTGCTATTGGCCCTTTGTATGACAATGGGTGCACAATAGTGACTCTTCTTACCAGAAAACAACTCTTGCTCGTAGGACCAGAAACTGCATTTGATTCATCTCCATTTAGGAGTGGGATACAAACACTAACTCGACTTACAAGAAACACACTCAGATTTAAAGAAAAAAGCACTCTTCTACTCTATTGTGTTTCCTAAGAGGTCCGAACAGTGAACTTGCTCAGAACAAAAGAACTGTGCTTCCTACACACACGGCCATATCTAGTTCAATTCTGCTTAGGAACCTGACAAGAACAGTAGATCCTCTTCAGTCCAATACACTGTACTGCTGGGAACAGACAACAGTGCTATTTGTCCTGTGTAAGGCAATGGCAGCACAATAGTGACTCTTCTTACCATAATACAACTCTTGCTCATAGGACCAGAAACTGCATGTGATTCAACTCCATTTAGGACTGGGAAACAAACGCTAGCTCGCCTTACAAGAAACACACTCTGCTTTAGAGAAAAGAGCACTCTTCTACTCTACTGTGTTTACTATAGGGCCAGAACATTGAGCTTGCTCAGAACAAAAGAACTGTGCTTCCTACACTCGGGCCATATCTAGTTCAACTCTGCTTAGGAAACTGACAAGAACAGTAGCTCCTCTTCAGTCCGATACACTGTACTTCCTGGGAACAGACGGGACTGCTATTTGCACTGTGTATGGCTATTGGAGCACAATAGTGACTCGTCTTAACAGAAAACAACTCTTGCTCGTAGGACAAAAAACTGCATGTGACTCAACTCCATTTAGGACTCGGAAACAAACGCTAGCTCACCTTCCAAGAAACACACTCTGCTTTTGAGAAAAGAGCACTCTTCTACTCTACTGTGTTTCCTTTGGGTTCCGAACAGTGAGCTTGCTCAGAACAAAAAAACTGTGCTTCCTACACACACGGCCATATCTAGTTCAAGACTGCTTAGGAACCTGACAAGAAAAGTAGATCCTCTTCCATCCAATACACTGTACTTGCTGGGAAAACACGCCAGTGTTATTTGTCCTGTGTATGGCAAAGGCAGCGAAATAGTGACTCTTCTTACCAGAAAACAACTCTTGCTTGTAGGACCAGAAACTGCATGTGATTCAACTCCATTTAGGACTGGGAAACAAACGCTAGCTCGCCCTACAAGAAACACACTCTGCTTTGAGAAATGAGCACTCTTCTATTCTACTGTGTTTCCTATGGGGTCCAAACAGTGAGCTTGCTCAGAACAAAAGAACTGTGCTTCCTACACACGCGGGACATATCTCGTTCAACTCTCCTTAGGAAACTGACAAGAACAGGAGCTCCTATTCAGTCCGATACACTGTACTTGCTGGGAACAGACGTGAGTGCTATTTGCAATGTGTATGGCAATGGGAGCGCAATAGTGACTTTCCTTACCAGAAAACAACTCTTGTTCGTAGGACCAGAAACTGCATGGGATTCAACTCCATATAGGACTGGAAAACAAATGCTAGCTCCCCTTCCAAGAAACACAATCTGCTTTTGAGAAAAGAGCACTCTTCTACTCTACTGTGATTCCTATAGGGCCAGACAGTGAGCTTGCTCAGAACAAAAGAACTGTGCTTCCTACACACACGGTCATATTTGGTTCAACTCTGCTTAGGAAACTGACAAGAACAGTAGCTCCTATTCAGTCCAATACACTGTAATTGCTGGGAACAGATGCGAGTGCTATTTGCACTGTATATGGCAATGGGAGCGCAATAGTGACTTTCCTTACCAGAAAACAACTCTTGCTCGTAGGACCAGAACCTGCATGTGATTCAACTCCATTTAGGCCGGGAAACAAATGCTAGCTCGCCTTACATGAAACACACTCTGCTTTTGAGAAAAGAGCACTCTTCTACTCTACTGTGTTTCCAAAGGGGTCAAAAGAGTGAACCTGCTCAGAACAAAAGAACTGTGCTTCCCACACACGGACCATATCTAGTTCAACTCTGCTGAGGAAACTGACAAGAACAGTAGCTCCTATTCAGTCCGATACACTGTACTTGCTAGGAACAGACCCGATTGCTATTTGCACTGTATATGGCATTTGGAGCACAACAGTGACTCTTCTTACCAGAAAACAACTCTTGCTAGTAGGACCAAAAACTGCATGTGATCTACTCCATTTAGGACTGGAAAACAAACGCGAGCTCGCCTTACAGGAAACACACTCTGCTTTTAAGAAAAGTGCACTCTTCTACTCTACTGTGTTTCCTATAGGGCCAGAACAGTGAGCGTGCTCAGAACATAAGAACTGTGCTTCCTACACACACGGGCCATATCTAGTTCAACTCTGCTTAGGAAACTGACAAGAACAGTAGCTCCTCTTCAGTCTGACACACTGTACTTGCTGGGAACAGACGCATGTGCTATTTGCACTGTGTATGGCAATGGGAGCGCAATAGTGACTTTCCTTACCAGAAAACAACTCTTGCTCATAGGACCAGAAACTGCATGTGATTCCACTCCATTTAGGACTGTGCAACAAACGCTAGCTCACCTTACAAGAAACACACTCTGCTTTAGAGAAAAGAGCACTCTTCTACTCTACTGTGTTTCCTATGGGGTCCAAACAGTGAGCTTGCTCAGAAGAAAAGAACTGTGCTTTATACACACACGGACCATATCTAGTTCACCTCTGCTTAGGAAACTGACAAGAACAGTAGCTCCGTTTCAGTCCAATACACTGCATTTGCTGGGAACAGACGCCAGTGCTATTTGTCCTGTGTAGGGCAATGGCAGCGCAATATTGACTCTTCTTACCAGAAAACAACTCTTGCTCGTAGGACCAGAAACTGCATGGGATTCAACTCCATTTAGGACTGGGAAACTAACGCTAGCTCGCCTTACAAGAAACACACTTTGCTTTTGAGAAAAGAGCACTCTTGTACTCTACTGAGTTTCCTATGGGGTCCAAACAGTGAGCTTGCTCAGAACAAAAGAACTGTGCTTCCTACACACACGGCCATATCTAGTTCAATTCTGCTTAGGAACCTGACAAGAACAGTAGATCCTCTTCAGTCCACTACACTATACTTGCTGGGAACAGACGGCAGTGCTATTTGTCCTGTGTATAGCAATGGCAGCGCAATAGTGACTCTTCTTACCATAAAACAACTCTTGCTCGTAGGACCAGAAACTGCATGTGATTCAACTCCATTAAGGACTGGGAAACAAACGCTAGCTCGCCTTACAAGAAACACAATCTGCTTTAGAGAAAAGAGCACTCTTCTACTCTACTGTGTTTCCTATAGGGCCAGAACAGTGAGCTTGCTCAGAACAAAAGAATTGTGCTTCCTACACACGGGTCATATCTAGTTCAACTCTGCTTAGGAAACTGACAAGAACAGTAGCTCCTCTTCAGTCCAATACACTGTACTTGCTGGGAAGAATCGCGAGTGCTATTTGCACTGTGTATTGCATTTGTAGCGCAATAGTGACTCTTCTTACCAGAAAACAACTCTTGATCGTAGGACCAGAAACTGCATGTGATTCAACTCCTTATAGGTCTGGGAAACAAATTCTAGCTCACCTTACAAGAAACACAATCTGCTTTTGAGAAAAGAGCACTTTTCTACTCTACTGTGTTTCCTATACGGCCAGAACAGTGAGCTTGCTCAGAACAAAAGAACTGTGCTTCCTACACACATGGCTATATCTAGTTCAACTCTGCTTAGGAACCTGACAAGAACAGTAGATCCTCTTCTGTCCAATACACTGTACATGCTGGGAACAGACGCGTGTGCTATTGGCCCTTTGTATGACAATGGGAGCACAATAGTGACTCTTCTTACCAGAAAACAACTCTTGCTCGTAGGACCAGAAACTGCATGTGATTCATCTCCATTTAGGAGTGGGATACAAACACTAACTCGACTTACAAGAAACACACTCAGATTTAAAGAAAAAAGCACTCTTCTACTCTATTGTGTTTCCTAAGAGGTCCGAACAGTGAACTTGCTCAGAACAAAAGAACTGTGCTTCCTACACACACGGCCATATCTAGTTCAATTCTGCTTAGGAACCTGACAAGAACAGTAGATCCTCTTCTGTCCAATACACTGTACTGCTGGGAACAGACAACAGTGCTATTTGTCCTGTGTAAGGCAATGGCAGCACAATAGTGACTCTTCTTACCATAATACAACTCTTGCTCATAGGACCAGAAACTGCATGTGATTCAACTCCATTTAGGACTGGGAAACAAACGCTAGCTCGCCTTACAAGAAACACACTCTGCTTTAGAGAAAAGAGCACTCTTCTACTCTACTGTGTTTACTATAGGGCCAGAACATTGAGCTTGCTCAGAACAAAAGAACTGTGCTTCCTACACTCGGGCCATATCTAGTTCAACTCTGCTTAGGAAACTGACAAGAACAGTAGCTCCTCTTCAGTCCGATACACTGTACTTTCTGGGAACAGACGGGACTGCTATTTGCACTGTGTATGGCTATTGGAGCACAATAGTGACTCGTCTTAACAGAAAACAACTCTTGCTCGTAGGACAAAAAACTGCATGTGACTCAACTCCATTTAGGACTCGGAAACAAACGCTAGCTCACCTTCCAAGAAACACACTCTGCTTTTGAGAAAAGAGCACTCTTCTACTCTACTGTGTTTCCTTTGGGTTCCGAACAGTGAGCTTGCTCAGAACAAAAAAACTGTGCTTCCTACACACACGGCCATATCTAGTTCAAGACTGCTTAGGAACCTGACAAGAAAAGTAGATCCTCTTCCATCCAATACACTGTATTTGCTGGGAAAACACGCCAGTGTTATTTGTCCTGTGTATGACAAAGGCAGCGAAATAGTGACTCTTCTTACCAGAAAACAACTCTTGCTTGTAGGACCAGAAACTGCATGTGATTCAACTCCATTTAGGACTGGGAAACAAACGCTAGCTCGCCCTACAAGAAACACACTCTGCTTTGAGAAATGAGCACTCTTCTATTCTACTGTGTTTCCTATGGGGTCCAAACAGTGAGCTTGCTCAGAACAAAAGAACTGTGCTTCCTACACACGCGGGACATATCTCGTTCAACTCTCCTTAGGAAACTGACAAGAACAGGAGCTCCTATTCAGTCCGATACACTGTACTTGCTGGGAACAGACGTGAGTGCTATTTGCAATGTGTATGGCAATGGGAGCGCAATAGTGACTTTCCTTACCAGAAAACAACTCTTGTTCGTAGGACCAGAAACTGCATGGGATTCAACTCCATATAGGACTGGAAAACAAATGCTAGCTCCCCTTACAAGAAACACAATCTGCTTTTGAGAAAAGAGCACTCTTCTACTCTACTGTGATTCCTATAGGGCCAGACAGTGAGCTTGCTCAGAACAAAAGAACTGTGCTTCCTACACACACGGTCATATTTGGTTCAACTCTGCTTAGGAAACTGACAAGAACAGTAGCTCCTATTCAGTCCGATACACTGTACTTGCTAGGAACAGACCCGATTGCTATTTGCACTGTATATGGCATTTGGAGCGCAACAGTGACTCTTCTTACCAGAAAACAACTCTTGCTAGTAGGACCAAAAACTGCATGTGACTCAACTCCATTTAGGACTGGAAAACAAACGCGAGCTCGCCTTACAGGAAACACACTCTGCTTTTAAGAAAAGTGCACTCTTCTACTCTACTGTGTTTCCTATAGGGCCAGAACAGTGAGCGTGCTCAGAACATAAGAACTGTGCTTCCTACACACACGGGCCATATCTAGTTCAACTCTGCTTAGGAAACTGACAAGAACAGTAGCTCCTCTTCAGTCTGACACACTGTACTTGCTGGGAACAGACGCATGTGCTATTTGCACTGTGTATGGCAATGGGAGCGCAATAGTGACTTTCCTTACCAGAAAACAACTCTTGCTCATAGGACCAGAAACTGCATGTGATTCCACTCCATTTAGGACTGCGAAACAAACGCTAGCTCACCTTACAAGAAACACACTCTGCTTTAGAGAAAAGAGCACTCTTCTACTCTACTGTGTTTCCTATGGGGTCCAAACAGTGAGCTTGCTCAGAAGAAAAGAACTGTGCTTTATACACACACGGACCATATCTAGTTCACCTCTGCTTAGGAAACTGACAAGAACAGTAGCTCCGTTTCAGTCCAATACACTGCATTTGCTGGGAACAGACGCCAGTGCTATTTGTCCTGTGTAGGGCAATGGCAGCGCAATATTGACTCTTCTTACCAGAAAACAACTCTTGCTCGTAGGACCAGAAACTGCATGGGATTCAACTCCATTTAGGACTGGGAAACTAACGCTAGCTCGCCTTACAAGAAACACACTTTGCTTTTGAGAAAAGAGCACTCTTGTACTCTACTGAGTTTCCTATGGGGTCCAAACAGTGAGCTTGCTCAGAACAAAAGTACTGTGCTTCTTTCAAACACCAACCATATCTATTTCAACTCTGCTTAGGAAACTGACAAGAACTGTAGCTCCTCTTCAGTCCGATACACTGTATTTGCTGGGAACAGACGCGAGTGCTCTTTGCACTGTGTATGGCAATGGGAGCTCAATAGTTACTTTCCTTACCAGAAAACAACTCTTGCTCATAGGAACAGAAACTGCATGTGATTCCACTCCATTTCTGACTGAAAAACAAACACTAGCTCACCTTACAAGAAACACACTCTGCTTTTAAGAAAAGTGCACTCTTCTACTCTACTGTGTTTCCTATGGGGTCCAAACAGTGAGCTTGCTCAGAACAAAAGAACTGTGCTTCCTACACGGGAAATATCTAGTTCAACTCTGCTTAGGAAACTGACAAGAACAGTAGCTCCTATTCAGTCCAATACACTGTACTTGATGGAAACAGATGCGAGTGCTATTTGCACTGTGTATGGCATTTGGAGCACAATAGTGACTCTTCTTACCAGAAAACAACTCTTGCTCATAGGACCAAAAACTGCCTGTGACTCAACTCCATTTAGGACTGGGAAACAAACGCGAGCTTGCCTTACAAGAAACACACTCTGCTTTAGAGAAAAGAGCACTCTTCTACTCTACTGTGTTTCCTATGGGGTTAGAACAGTGAGCTTGCTTAGAACAAAAAAACTGTGCTTCCTACACACACGGCCATATCTAGTTCAACTCTGCTTAGGAACCTGACAAGAACAGTAGATCCTCTTCCGTCCAATACACTGTACTTGCTGGAAAAAGACGCCAGTGCTATTATTCCTGTGTATGGCAATGGAAGCACAATAGTGACTCTTCTTACCAAAAAACAACTCTTGTTTGTAGGACCAGAAACTGCATGTGATTCAACTCCATATTGGACTGGGAAAAAAACGCTAGCTCGCCTTACAAGAAACACACTCTGCTTTTGAGAAAAGAGCACTCTTCTACTCTACTGTTTTTCCTATGGGGTCCAAACAGTGAGCTTGCTCAGAACAAAAGAACTGTGATTCCTACACACACCGACCATATCTAGTTCAACTCTCCTTAGGAAACTGACAAGAACAGTAGCTCCGATTCAGTCCAATACACTGCACATGCTGGGAACAGACACGAGTGCTATTTGCACTGTGTATGGCAATGGGAGCACAATAGTAACTTTCCTTACCAGAAAACAACTCTTGCTCATAGGACCGGAAACTGCCTGTGATTGAACTCCATTTAGGACTGGGAAATAAACGCTAGCTCGCCTTACAAGAAACACACTCTGCTTTTGATAAAAGAGCACTATGCTACTCTACTGTGTTTCCTATGAGGTCCGAACAGTGAGCTTGCTCAGAACAAAAAAAAACGTGCTTCCTACACACACCGCCACACCTAGTTCAATTCTGCTTAGGAACCTGAGAAGCAAAGTAGATTCTCTTCAGTCCAATACACTGTACTGCTGGGAACAGACAACAGTGATATTTGTCCTGTGTATGGCAATGGCAGCGCAATAGTGACTCTTCTTACCATAAAACAACTCTTGCTCGTAGGACCAGAAACTGCATGTGATTCAACTCCAATTTGGACTGGGAAACAAACGCTAGCTTGCCTTACAAGAAACACACTCTGCTTTTGAGAAAAGAGCACTCTTCTACTCTACTGTGTTTCCTATGAGGTCCGAACAGTGAGCTTGCTCAGAACAAAAAAAACGTGCTTCCTACACACACAGCCACACCTAGTTCAATTCTGCTTAGGAACCTGACAAGAACAGTAGATCCTCTTCTGTCCAATACACTGTACTCCTGGGAACAGACAACAGCGCTATTTGTCCTGTGTATGGCAATGGCAGCGCAATAGTGACTCTTCTTACCATAAAACAACTCTTGCTCGTAGGACCAGAAACTGCATGTGATTCAACTCCATTTAGGACTGGGAAACAAACGCTAGCTCTCCTTACAAGAAACACACTCTGCTTTAGAGAAAAGAGCACTCTTTTACTCTACTCTGTTTCCTATAGGGCCAGAACAGTGAGCTTGCTCAGAACAAAAGAACTGTGCTTCCTTCACACACCGACCATATCTAGTTCAACTCTGCTTAGCAAACTGACAAGAACAGTAGCTCCACTTCAGTCCGATACACTGTATTTGCTGGGAACAGACGCGAGTGCTATTTGCACTGTGTATGGCAATGGGAGCTCAATAGTTACTTTCCTTACCAGAAAACAACTCTTGCTCATAGGAACAGAAACTGCATGGGATTCAACTCCATTTAGGACTGGGAAACTAACGCAGGCTCGCCTTACAAGAAACACACTCTGCTTTTGAGAAAAGAGCACAATTCTACTCTACTGTGTTTCCTATGGGGTCCGAACAGAGAGCTTGCTCAGAACAAAAGAACTGAGCTTCCTACACACACGGCCATATCTAGTTCAATTCTGCTTAGGAACCTGACAAGAACAGTAGATCCTCTTCAGTCCGATACAATGTACTTGCTGGGAACAGACGCGTATGCTATTTGCACTGTATATGGCATTTAGAGCGCAACAGTGACTCTTCTTACCAGAAAACAACTCTTGCTAGTAGGACCAAAAACTGCATGTGACTCAACTCCATTTAGGACTGGGAAACAAACGCGAGCTCGCCTTACAAGAAACACACTCTGCTTTAGAGAAAAGAGACTCTGCTACTCTACTGTGTTTCCTATGGGGTCCAAACAGTGAGCTTTCTCAGAACAAAAGAACTATGCTTCCTACACGGGAAATATCAAGCTAAACTCTGTTTAGGAAACTGACAAGAACAGTAGCTCCTATTCAGTCCAGTACACTATATTGCTGGGAAAAGATGCGAGAGCTATTTGCACTGTATATGGCATTTGGAGCGCAATACTGACTCTTCTTACCAGAAAACAACTCTTGCTCATAGGACCAAAAACTGCCTGTGACTCAACTCCATTTAGGACTGGGAAACAAACGCGAGCTCGCCTTACAAGAAACACACTCTGCTTTAGAGAAAAGAGCACTCTTCTACTCTACTGGGTTTCTTATGGCGTCCGAACAGTGAGCTTGCTCAGAACAAAAAAACTGTGCTTCCTACACACACGGCCATATCTAGTTCAAATCTGCTTAGGAACCTGACAAGTACAGTAGATCCTCTTCCGTCCAATACACTGCACATGCTGGGAACAGACGCGAGTGCTATTTGCACTGTGTATGGCAATGGGAGCACAATAGTAACTTTCCTTACCAGAAAACAACTCTTGCTCATAGGACCGGAAACTGCCTGTGATTGAACTCCATTTAGGACTGGGAAATAAACGCTAGCTCGCCTTACAAGAAACACACTCTGCTTTTGACAAAAGAGCACTATGCTACTCTACTGTGTTTCCTATGAGGTCCGAACAGTGAGCTTGCTCAGAACAAAAAAAAAACGTGATTCCTACACACACCGCCACACCTAGTTCAATTCTGCTTAGGAACCTGATTAGAAAAGTAGATTCTCTTCAGTCCAATACACTGTATTGCTGGGAACAGACAACAGTGATATATGTCCTGTGTATGGCAATGGCAGCGCAATAGTGACTCTTCTTACCATAAAACAACTCTTGCTCGTAGGACCAGAAACTGCATGTGATTCAACTCCAATTTGGACTGGGAAACAAACGCTAGCTTGCCTTACAAGAAACACACTCTGCTTTTGAGAAAAGAGCACTCTTCTACTCTACTGTGTTTCCTATGAGGTCCGAACAGTGAGCTTGCTCAGAACAAAAAAAACGTGCTTCCTACACACACCGCCACACCTAGTTCAATTCTGCTTAGGAACCTGACAAGAACAGTAGATCCTCTTCTGTCCAATACACTGTACTCCTGGGAACAGACAACAGCGCTATTTGTCCTGTGTATGGCAATGGCAGCGCAATAGTGACACTTCTTACCATAAAACAACTCTTGCTCGTAGGACCAGAAACTGCATGTGATTCAACTCCATTTAGGACTGGGAAACAAACGCTAGCTCTCCTTACAAGAAACACACTCTGCTTTAGAGAAAAGAGCACTCTTCTACTCTACTGTGTTTCCTATAGGGCCAGAACAGTGAGCTTGCTCAGAACAAAAGAACTGTGCTTCCTACACACACCGACCATATCTAGTTCAACTCTGCTTAGGAAACTGACAAGAACAGTAGCTCCACTTCAGTCCGATACACTGTATTTGCTGGGAACAGACGCGAGTGCTATTTGCACTGTGTATGGCAATGGGAGCTCAATAGTTACTTTTCTTACCAGAAAACAACTCTTGCTCATATTAAGAGAAACTGCATGGGATTCAACTCCATTTATTACTGGGAAACAAACGCAGGCTCGCCTTACAAGAAACACACTCTGCTTTTGAGAAAAGAGCACAATTCTACTCTACTGTGTTTCCTATGGGGTCCGAACAGAGAGCTTGCTCAGAACAAAAGAACTGAGCTTCCTACACACACGGCCATATCTAGTTCAACTCTGCTTAGGAAACTGACAAGTGACAAGAACAGTAGCTCCTCTTCAGTCCGATACACTGTAATTGCTGAGAACAGACGCGAGTGCTATTTGCACTGTGTATGGCAATGGGAGCGCAAAGTGACTTTCCTTACCAGAAAACAACTCTTGCTTGTAGGACCAGAAACTGCATGGGATTCAACTCCATTTAGGACTGGGAAACAAATGCTAGCTCCCCTTACATGAAACCCACTCTGCTTTTGAGAAAAGAGCACTCTTCTACTCTACTGTGTTTCCTATGTGGTCCAAACAGTGAGCTTGCTCAGACAAAAGAACTGTGCTTCCTACACACACGGGCCATATCTAGTTCAACTCTGCTTAGGAAACTGGCAAGAACAGTAGCTCCTCTTCAGTCCGATACACTGTACTTGCTGGGAACAGACGCGAGTGCTATTTGCACTGTGTATGGCAATGTGAGCACAATAGTGACTTCCTTACCAGAAAACAACTCTTGCTCATAGGACCAGAAACAGCATGTGAATCCACTCCATTTAGGACTGGGAAACAAACGCTGGATCGCCTTACAAGAAACACACTCTGCTTTTGAGAAAAGAGCACTCTTCTACTCTACTGTGTTTCCTATAGTGCCAGAACAGTGAGCTTGCTCAGAACAAAAGAACTGTGCTTCCTACACACACGGCCATATCTAGTTCAACCCTGCTTAGGAACCTGACAAGAACACTAGATCCTGTTCAGTCCAATACACTGTACATACTGGGAACAGACGCCAGTGCTATTTGCCCTGTGTATGACAATTGGAGCACAATAGTGACTCTTCTTACCAGAAAACAACTCTTGCTCGTAGGACCAGAAACTGCATGTGATTCAACTCCATTTAGGACTGGGAAACAAATGCTAGCTCGCCTTACAAGAAACACACTCTGCTTTTGAGAAAAGAGCACTCTTCTACTTTACTGTGTTTACAATGGGGTCCAAACAGTGAGCTTGCTCAGAACAAAAGAACT